>NC_059255.1:883834-895360 GCF_017591435.1 Portunus trituberculatus | reverse complement strand
CAAATAAACTGAAAATATTTTTATTTACCTTTCAATCGCCATGTATTCTATCAGATGATGTCCTTCCCGAGGCTAAGGGACAGTAGGGATTTCAGCCCTTAATCATCTTCCACTGAGTGGGCAGACAAGGATAAGACGTCATCGTCTGCACGCATTCTGGTCATACTTTATTCCACGCCAAGTTCTTGGTAGACGGCTTCACTTCGTCCCAAGATGACTTGATGTTATCTAAAGCATGCTTGATGTTATACTAGACTTCCACCATTCACTGATAGTGGGCTTGCCAGGCCCATCTGTGCCCTTTATTAGTTGCTGCATGGTTTGCCGCTGGTAGTAGGCTATTAGTGTTTGCCATGGTTATTATGAATATATTTGTGCTTACAATAGACCCTTTAATAATACATTTATTCATCTAATTAGTAATGCATGTGAGTAATGTGTAATGCAGTTAAAAAAAAGAGGGGGAGGGGAAGAGATAATAGGCTCCAAGGGTGGTCAAGTTAAAGTCAGTACACTCAACCCTCGATTTGCCAGACTAAAAGGGGGGAAGGCTTGTCCGGGAATGGCAAATGTCCGGCAATGGAAAATGTCCGGGGGTCTACCCCCTTGCCGGACTTTACCCTATACAGGTTGAACCCCGCTTTAACGGCACGCGATTTACCGGAATCCCGTGTTTAACGGCAAAAATTTCCGGTGGGAACATAGTGTTGTCTTTAACGGCATTTCGGCACCTGCACCAGCTGTACCAGGAAGTTGGAAAATAAATCAGACGTTTTTTGTTCAGAAAAACAAAACTGAGGGAGAAGAAAGAGACTTTGCACCAGATGTGGAAGACAAGAGAAAGAAAAATAAAAGAAAGGCAGGATCAGGAAGAATAGAAGTAACAGGAGGTGCCGAGGCAAAGGCAAAACCTCCGACGACCATCATCATCATCATCATCATCATCATCTCACCACGTGGGGCCGTAACACATGCCAATGCCGCCGACACACATCTGTACTGTTTTTTTTATTAGCATTTACCTTACTGTAGATATATTGATGGTAGATATCTGATCCCGTGTGGTCTAGTGGCGGCTTCAGTAGTTTCGTCTAGTTTTTATGTCCGAAACTGTCTGTTTTTTCACCCCATACAGCTCGCAGACTTGGGCAACACTCATTCCTCCATCTATTTTACGTAAAAGTTCCAGTTTTTGCGACACAGAAAGGTGCACAGGTTTAGCTGTACGCTTGGTTACTTTCTTTGGTGGGTTTTTGGGTGGCATCGTTGTGAAGAAGAGGTGTATCCACGACAAGCACGTAAGCACAACACTCGTGTGTGCGGCAGACTTGTTTACAGTCCAGTACTAGACGTGTATGTCCGCCCGCGCTGCCATCTATAGTGCCCGATTTGCGAACTTTGTCTGGCGCGGTAGTTTGAAATCGACTTGTCCCGGACTTTTTTTTTTTTTTTTTTTTTTTTCCCACAGACTCTTGTCCGGCAAATCCGAAATCCGGCAAATGGAGGTCCGGCAAATCGAGGGTTGAGTGTACTGTGAGTGGCGGGGAGGTGTGTCGTGGATGAAGTCATCACCCCTGCTCCCAAGTGCTAGGCCCTCTCGGATGACATGACCGGATACCGTATGTGAATTTTTCTTACCGCATATCGAATTGAGGGTAGTAATTTCCAAATACTGTAACTGTGAATTTACCAGATAAAGAACCACCATATAATGAGGATTTAATGTATAAGGAAAACCCAAGCTGTGTTTTCGTTAACTCTCCTGTGAAGACAGTGTGACAGAGTTTCTGAACAAACAACACTGCTACTCTGTGTCCTCTTCGTGGTAACATAACATTGACCACAACATCTCCCTTATTCAGTTGTCTAGTTTTTTCTCCAAATTTAAAATGGAGGGTGGTACTTGTCTCACCAAATCCTTCAAATCTTTCCTCTCCTTCATCATCATAATCATCCTTTTCTTGTACTTTTTCCCAATTCTCATACCTGCTTATGGGTGTGAGCTCTTTCTGACTCATGGTGCCTTTCAATGTACTTCCTGGAAACTATTGTCACACAAGTCGCACATTTGCCAGGCCTCGGTAAACACAACAACCTCTGGTACTGAGATCAGCTGATCGCGAGGAACGTTGGTCCGCGCGTCTGACCTTCACCGTGCCTTGACCTCGCATGTTTGTGTGTGTTTGTGTGTGTGTGTGTATTTACCTAGTTGTATTTACCTAGTTGTAGTTTTACAGGGCCTGGGCTTTATGCTCGTGTGGCCCCCGTCTCCATATCTACACTTATCCAATCTTACTTTAAAAGTATGCACACTCGTTGCAGACACTACTTCTTCATTTAAACTGTTCCACGTCTCAATACATCTCTGCGGGAAACTATATTTTTTAATATCTCTCAGACATCTTCCTTTTCTCAGCTTTTTACTATGCGATCTTGTGCTTTGGATGTCATATTCTTCTCTCAGGATCAGTTTCTCATTATCCACTTGGTCCATTCCATTGATCAATTTATAAACTTGTATCAGGTCTCCTCTCTCCTTCTTTGTTCCAGGGTTGGTAGATCCATAGCCTTTAGTCTCTCCTCATATGTCATCCCTTCAAATTCTGGAACCATTCTTGTAGCCAATTTTTGTAGCCTCTCCAATTTCCTTATGTGTTTCTTTTATGAGAGGTCCACACTACTCCTGCATATTCCAATCTGGGTCTTATTATAGTACTTATCAATTTCTTCATCATTTCTTTGTCCATGTAGTGAAATGCTACTCCAATATTCCTTAGCAAATTATATGTTTCTCTAAAATTCTATCAATATGGCTTACTGGTTGATTGTTTTCTTCCATCGTCACTCCTAAGTCCTTTTCCTTTTTACTTTCTCCAGTTCTACTCCATCTCCCATCTTATAGATTCCCACAGGTCGTCTTTCACTCTTTCCCATTTCCATGACATGGCTTTTGTTCACATTGAATTCCATTTCCACTTTTACTCCATTCCCAGATCTTATTTAGGTCTTCTTGCAGTATTTCACAATCCTCTTTTGCTTTATAACTCTGCACAGTTTCGTATCATCTGCAAACAGATTTATGTAGCTGTTCACTCCTTCTGGCATGTCGTTAATATAAATGAGGAAAAGTATTGGTGCCAATACTGACCCCTGTGGCACTCCGCTTTCTACTGCTCTCCACTTGGACTTCATATCTTTAACTACCGTCCTTATTTCTCTCCCCCTCAAATAATTTTCTATCCATCTCAATGTGCTTCCTTTTAAGCCACCCTTCTCTTCTAACTTCCATAGTAATCTTGCATGTGGCACTTTGTCAAATGCCTTTTTTAAATCAAAATAAATACAGTCAACCCATCCCTCTCTCTCTTGTACTCTATCAACTATTCTAGAATAGAAACTCAATAAATTAGTTACACAAGACCGTCTTATTCTAAAACCAAATTGGCTATTTGATATTAATTTGTTGTCTTCAAGGAACTCGATCCATTGTTTCTTTATTATTCTTTCACACATCTTGCATATTACACTAGTTAGTGATACCGGTCTGTAATTTAAAGGTTCTTCCTTCCTTCCGCTCTTATATATGGGAACCACCTCAGCTCTTTTCCATTCTACTGGTACTGTTCCATTTTCTATTGAGCATTTTATGATGTTGTATATAGGACTTGCTAATTCTTCACTACATTCTTTCAGTATTCTGCCTGAGACTTCATCTGGTCCCATTGCCTTCTCTTCATCCAGTTCCTTCATTAACTCTTTTATTTCAAGCTTGGTTACTTTAATCTCTTTCCTATAGATTGTCTCTCTATTACCCTGTGGCCTTTCAAATTTGGATTCCTTAGTAAAGACCTCCTGGAATTTTTTATTTAATAGTTCTGCCATACTTTTTGGGTCTTCCACCATCCCGTTCTCTTCTTTTAACCTTTCTATTGTTTCTTTATGAATCTATAGAACAATTTTGGTTGCTCCTTACATTTTTCGACAATGTCTTTTTTGAAGTTCTTTTCCTCTTCCTTCCTCACCTTAACATATTCATTTCTCGCTGCCTTGAAGTTTTCCTTATTTGCTGGATTTCTATTTCTCCTCCACCTTTTCCATGCTCCATCTCTTTTCTCCTTTGCCCTAGCACACCTTGCATTAAACCAATCTTTCTTTCCTTCTTTAGGTCTATATTTTGGGACATATTCCCTGACTCCTGTTTTGTATATTTCCAAAAATAAGTTATATTTCTCTTGCATTGTCTCTGAGTTTTCCATCTCCTCCCAGTCTACGTTTTTAAAATAGTTCTTGAGATTCTCAATATCAGCCTTTCTGTAATTTAATCGGTCTCCTTTGTATGAATCGTCTCTATCTTCCTTTCCCTCTTCTATATCTATTTCTAATATTGCATGGTCACTCTTTCCCAATGGGCACTTATATCTTATATCATCATTCATTTGTATACCCTTGTAAAAACTAGGTCCAATCTCGCCGGCTCGTCGTTTCCTCTGAATCTTGTGCATTCCTTTACTCTCTGGTCCATCATATTGTCTATCATTAGGTTCAAGAATCTTTCTCCCAGGCTTCTTCCCCATACCACTTTCATAATTTTCCCAGTCCACTTCTTTACAGTTGAAATCTCCTACTAATATCACTTTTCTCCTTTCTTTAACGATTCTCATTAGACTCCTTATTGTGTCATTTATCATGTCTTTATATTCTTGATTGGTCCATGAATTTGTTTTTGGTGGCACATATGTTACAATGATTGTTAACTCTTTTTTATTAATATGCATCTTAATATACAATACTTCTGCTTTTCCTTCTCCACATTCCACTTGGTTTATCACTATCTCCTTCCTTAACATAATCATGACTCCTCCTCCTCCTTTACCCACTCTGTCTCTTCTCCATACATTATACCTATTATCCAAGTCTATTTTGATGGCCTTATTTAGTTTTGTTTCAACCAGGCATACAATATCTGGATTTTCTTTCTTTATGTAATCTCTTAATTGTAGTTTACTTGATAAAACCCCGTCTATGTTCGTATACATCATTTTTAGTCTTTTGCCTTTATCATTTTTAGTTAAACATGTTCCACATTTTTCTCTTCCTTCTCGTTTATATACCATTTCCTTATCCTGTCTCCTAGAATTCTCCAAAAAAAATGCCTTCTTCTCCTCTTCTGACCTTTCATTATTCTTTTCCCTTACTGCTGCTGCCAGTTCATTGTATCTCTTCCTTTCTTCTTCATTTCTATTTTTCTTTATATAGATATCCTTGCAGCCTTCTGTTTCTCTAAGTGTTGTTTGTGTGTGTGTCTGTATATGTGTATGTATTTGTCTAGTTGTATTGTACAGGGTTTGAACGGGGCTCATAGTGTCCTGTCTCATTGTCTCCATTTATCTAATCTTTCTTTAAAACTCTGCACATTATGTCCTGTAACAGCTTCATCACTCAATACATACCACTTTTCCACCGTTCTATGTGGAAAACTGTATGTATTTACCTAGTTGTATTGTACAGAGTTCAAACGGGGTTCAAAGTGTCCTGTCTCCATGTCTCCATTTATCCAATTTTTCTTTAAAGTTATGCACATTATGTGCTGTAACAATTTCATTATTCAATGCATTCCACTTCTCCACCATTCTGTGTGGAAAACTGTATTTTCCAATATCCTTCACACACTGCCTCATCCTAATCTTCTTTACATGTCCTCTTGTCCTTCCATCTTCTGTCACTAGCACCAGGTCTTCCTTGTCTATCTTTTCAATGCCATTGACTATCTTGTATAATGTTAAGTCCCCTCATTCTCTTCTATCTTGTAAGGTTGGTAGTCCCATTTCCTTCAATTGTTCTTCATATGTTAGGTCTTTTAGTTCTGGCACCATCTTTGTAGCAATCTTCTGTATCCTTTCTAATCTTCCTATATCCTTTTTAGTGTTTGGAGACCACACCACTGCTGCATTTTCCAGCCTTGGACATATCATGCTTGTGATGATTTTTTCCATCATATTTTTGTCCATGTATTGAAATGCTACTCTTATGTTTGTCATCATTTTATATGATATATGAAATATCTTGCTTATGTGTTTTTTGGGAGCTTAGATTTTCCTGAATGATCACTCCCGATCTTTTTCTTCTTTATTCTCCATTATTTGTTCCTCTCCCATTAAATAATTCCATACTGGTCTTCTTTTGCTCTTTCCTAGTTCCATTATGTGACATTTCTTGGCATTAAACTCCAATTTCCACTTCCTACTCCATTCATGGATCTTGTTTATATCCTTCTGTAACAGCAGACAGTCCTCCCTGGTTTTGATAAACTTAATTTTTATTTGTGGTTCTTAAGACTTCTCTACATAGTCACTGTCCAGAGTGACACACTTCTCCCATCGTTTCTTGACCTTCTGCAGGCCGCCTTTGTCTAAGTCCTCTGATTGCGTGGAAAACCACTGTTCCACCTCTGGAATGACATCATCTGTATCATCAAATTGCTGATCCCACAGTGGATTTTTCATCTCTGGGAACAAGAAAAGTCGCTTGGGGCGAGATCGGAAGAATAGGGCGGATGTGGCAAGATTTCATAACCACATCGCCTTGCTTCCACAACTGCAACTTGAGATGAGTGGGCAGATGTATTGTCAGCAAGGAGGTGTACTCCTTTGGTGAACATGCAGTAGCCTTTCTTCTTCAGAGGGAGGAGGGTGTGGTGTGCTTCCACTCCTTGCTCATCTCTTTGGTCTCCGGGTCATACAGATAGATCCAACTTTCGTCCATAGTTACCAGACGACCAAAGAAATCCTCTTCATTCTGCTGCAAAAGAGTCAACATCTGCCTCAACAGGTCACACCGTGTTTGCCTTTAGAGGGGGTCAGTAGTGCGGAACCCAGCGTGCTGACATCTAAGCTTAGACACATGCAATTCATCATGAATAATTTTCCACACACTGCCGTAACTAAGACCAGTCTCATGCATGGTCACTTGATGGTTACTCGTCGGTCTTCCAGGATAAGATCCTCCACTTTTTTCACTGTGGCCACAGTGTCTGTGAGTGATGGTCGTCCAGTTCTCGGCTTATCCATGAGGGACATGTGGTCAGTTTGGAAACTCCTTTTCCAGCTCACAACAGTGTCATATGACAGGCAATCATCACCATTGACAGCCTTCATTTCATCAAGGATTTGCCGGGCACTGTAACCCTTCAAATGCAGGAACTTAATCATGTTGCAAGCCTCAATCTTCTCTATGATGCAGGTTAATGACATTTAGCGCCATTTGTAAAAATATTAAACAAACCTAAGAGAACATTTTTGCACCATCATGCACATGAGGACCAGTGATTATACAGACAAAATTTCATTGACATCGCTGAATACCTTCCAGGTAATAATAAAAATTTTACGATACCCATTCATACTTGCTGTAGAAGTATGTAGCTTGCTTTGTATCGTAAAACATTTTTATTATCATAGTTCATATATGAAAAAAATCAAATATCGATGACAAAAACTACCTTTTTTTTTTTCTTTTCTATTAGTTTTTCTAGACATGCCCATAGTTAAAAAAAAAATATCCATGTTTTTTCATTCTATTGATACCTTTGTATCTGAAATTACAGGCAACCCCGCTTAACGAACGGGGTACGTTCCTAAAAAAAATGTACATTGTGCAAATTTTCGTTAAGTGAACGAATTATAGCAATTTTGACCACTGACTTGAACTTCCATTGAGAGTAAACAAAGTGAGAGTGCATTATAGTACAGTAAAAGGTTTACTGAAAGTAAAAAATTATGAAGTTAAACATTTAAGCAGTTTAATTTAAGACTAAGTCATTATAATGTACACTAATGTACACTTAACCCTCCATTATCGCCCTTCCGTTATTGCGTTTAAGCGTTATCGCACATGAAAATCTGTAAAATTCAGTTTTAGCGCATGTGGAAAGTCGTTATTGCACACCCGCAGTAGTAGTAATAGTAGTAGAAGTAGTAGTACTACCCATATCCCAACCATACACTGACGAATGTTTAGATGGGGGAAGAGGAGGAGGAGGAAGATGATCATGAGGAGGAGGAGCCAGCAACCAATCATCGCTGTGTATTCACGTCACGTGATTTGAATAATGAAGCTGATTGGTTCTGGTCACTCTGCTCACCATCACCACCACTGCTACCCGTCAGTCTTGCACGTGGTATTCTGTTATTCAGAGCTGTTTTTTAGGAAAATTTTGGGGTTGAGGCACAAATTTATACATTTCCTATTCATTCTTCACTTCCGTTATTGTGTGGTTTTTTAGCCACCAATTTCAAGTGATAACGGAGGATTAGGTGTATGTAAGTAACTTTATAATGTTGATGATCTTAGATTTATGAAGGGAGGGAGAGTGAAGCAGGAAATATGCTAGCTGGCAACCTGCTGAATGTAAACAAAGGATGCATCAATGTACTGCACACAAAACTTATGCACCACATTTCCACAAGGCTTTCCATTTTAACCATTGAAGAGTCATGAGTTCAGGTGGTTCTTTTAGCTTGCAAGGAAGATACAGTCTCACCAGCCTTCTTAATTGAGTCTGCTGACTTGAAAATAGTAGAGACAGTAGATGGAGTCAAGATGGTGGTGAGCAATGCTATTAGTTTTCTCGCTTGTCGTGTCTTTGAATAATATCCAGCTTGAATTTGAGAGTAAGAGACTTTCTGGTCTTCTTAGCAATGCTAAGTGACATTGCAGGGCTGGTTGCAGGGCGTTTTGGTGGAAGGTTAAGCATGAGGTGACGAGATGAACCCTGTTTTTGTTTTGAACTAAGAGCAGGGAAGGGTGGAATGAGTGGTTTGCATTTTGTCCAGAAGAGATGCTGGTGTATTCAAGAGTCTCTCGGCTTGCATGATATGGCGGGCTTTCAAACTTGGAAAAAATTACCTGGATAAAATTTCATTAAGCGAGTTCATTGTTCATTATAGGAGCAGATAGTAGTAAAAGGAAATGTTCGCTATAGTGAAATTTCATGGTTTGAACGTTCGTTAAGCGGGGATTACCTGTACAGGTAACTTGATTTACGCAATAGATGTGTTCCAAGAGGCATTGCATACATCAAAATTCCCGTAAAACAAACATGCAATTCTCATAAGAAACAAAAGATAATAGGGGGGATGTGGGATGTGGTCCCCCCAAAAATTGTACAAAATACTCCATTTATTTGGCTAAATTAACATGTTTTTATTATTTACCATTCTAAGCACTAGAAGTGTATTTAAAGTAAAGGAAAAAGGAAGAAATAATAAGAGAAAGCAAAAAATAATGAGAGAAAACAGCAAAACAAAGAATTCATAAACTTAACACTCACTGCGTCAATGCCTTCACCATTCACACCACAGTCAGTCACCATCTTCCTCTGAGCTTTACCACTTTATTAAAAAAAAAAAAAAAAAAAAATCCACTGATCAAAAATAACCGAATGAAGGACGTTTTGGGGCCATCTTGGTGAATTGAAGAGATTCCGTCTGTACTCAGTGCTGGCAGGCTGCAAATGAGGCACGAGAAGAGCGGAGCTCCCACCTATTGGCCAGCTGCGGAACTCTTTGGCACGCAGTTTGAAATTGCGTCTGGCGCTCAGTTTGAAAATGCGGTTGGGCCAAATCGCGTTTAAGCAAACCGATCGCGCAAATTAAATTAATTATATTATTTTTCCAGCCACTTTATAACAAAAACACGTAAATCAAACGCATAAATCAAGAGTTACTTGTAGTACTTAAAAACTAATAGAGATATTGTGGTCGAAATATCAGTAACTTTAGATTTGAGATATGAGGCGTTTTCTGTTGAGCTGTGCATATCATGATGTTTGTAGGCTATATAATTCTGTTCAATCCTGTACAGCCAAGGTCATTTATTATCTCATATACCAGCTTGCAGTTCAGCTCAGTGAGGTGTCTTTCCTTCCTAGCATCATCTACCAAGTGACATGGTGTTACTCATGTGTCACTGTCACCGCACGTGGAACACATGACAGTGATACAGGCGTCAAAGCTGTTATTTGTTGCCTCCATTGTCTTGATACCCCAGCATATGGTACATGTTCTTGATACCAGACTTTCAAGTTGTGACCGAGAAAGAATGAATTTTTCCTCATCTTCACATGGAGGAAGAATCTTGCTTTTCAAAAGATGAAAATGTATATCTATCCTTGTTGTTTCTTGTGACTCAGTTACTGCTTGTGATGGTGAAGCTGACTGCTGTAAGGCTGAGGGAACAGGCATAGGTGGTGGTGATGGAAAGGACACTTGTGTGACCGAGGTCAGGTCATGAGTGGGTGGTGGCAGATGTCACTGTGCTGAGCGACTGAGATTTTTGCCCTTTTCTTCTTTCCTTCTTCTCTGATTCAGCTTCTTCATCCTTTCTTTCTGGTTGGTCTTCAGCTTTGATTGACAACCCATGACTTTCAGTGTTCTAAGGTGCAGGGAAAATGTGGAAAATTAAAAGATGATTAACTACAGAGCGCTACATGTCTACCTTCTAAGACGTCCGGCAAGACACTGCCTGTGACTGTCTACCTCAGAGGCTACCACAAGATACACTTCCTGCTCTGTCCTGATGTTACCATATGAAGGTCTAATATAAATACACACAAAAGAAAAAGAAATAGAAAAATAAAAAAGAATGCTATAAAATCATAAGCAACGAAAGTCATATTGCCTACCACTTGGCAGAGCATTAAAAGAGATCTTTAAAGTGCTTAAATAATGGCAATTTAAACATATAAGGAATTAAGATAGGAACTTACCATTTCAAGAGTAACAGCAGTATTAATAACTCAATTTTTAGGTTTGGGTCAGAAAATCACATTTTTTTGCTATTGCTTCCCCACATATTACATTGTTTATCTTATGCATGCATATTTAATGGTGCTGAAGGACTTAATCACTGTATGGGCTAATGTATCCGGTTGTAGTTGAACTGGAGGCACCATCAAGATAACATGATGAGAGTCCATAGCAGTGAAACCTGTGTGTGTGCCTGATTTCATGGTTATCTTTTAAGTTTTTAGTTTCCTTACATTTGTTGCTGCCTATGCATTTTCTCATGATACCTTGCATGTATGGTACATAAAATGTTATTTTGCTTTTTTTTTAGCCCATACTTGATATCAACTACACAGACAAAAAACATGTTAGCAGTGTTTCATTACTTCATCATTAAATACGCTATACTGAAGATGGTGGTGTGTCTTTAAGAAAACTTGCAGTTTTTAACATATACTATAGTTTGAAAAAAACTGTTATGGGTATTATTGCATTAATGCTTCACATTTGAATTCTTCCTAGCTATGTTACATATTTCTGTGTTACTATGAAGTGTTTGTGATGACAGGATACTCCGTGTGCAGCAAGCAGAGTGAAGGGAGAGAAGAGAAGAAAGAAGAGGAAGGAGATAAAAGGAAGGAGCATCATGTGGAAGAAGTGATTAAGCTGCTCAGAGCCATATCCCTCCACCATGGTCATTCTATCATGGTAAAATTTCTTGAGGAAACTGTTTTGGAAAAGT
>NC_059255.1:873834-878834 GCF_017591435.1 Portunus trituberculatus | reverse complement strand
AGAGACAGAGTGGGTAAAGGAGGAGGAGGAGTCATGATGATGTTAAGGAAGGAGATAGTGGTAAATCAAGTGGAGTTTGGGAAGGAAAATCAGAAATACTGTATGTTAAGATGCATATTAACAAAAGGAGTTAACAATCATTGGAACATATGTGCCACCAAAAACAAACTCATGGACTAACCAAGAATATAGAGACATGATAGATGACACAATAAGGAGTCTTACAAGAATCATTAAGGAAAGGAGAAAAGTGATATTGGTAGGAGATTTCAACTGTAAGGAGGTAGACTGGGAAAATTATGAAAGTGGTATGGGGAAGATGCCTGGGAGATAGATTCCTGAACCTAATGATAGATAATTTGATGGTCCAAAGAGTAAAGGAAAACACAAGATTCAGAGGAAACGATGAGCCGGCAAGATTAGACCTAGTTTTTACAAGGGATATACCAATTAACGATGATATAAGATACAAGTGCCCATTGGGAAAGAGTGACCATGTAATATTAGAGATGGATATAGAAGAAGGAAAGGAAGATAGAGATGAATCATACAAAGGAGACCGATTAAATTACAGAAAGGCTGATATTGAGAATCTCAAGAACTATTTTAAAACGTAAACTGGGAGGAGATGGAAAACTCATTAACGGTTCAAGAGAAATATAACTTATTTTTGGAAATATACAAAACTGGGGTCAGGGAATATGTTCCGAAATATAGACCTAAAGAAGAAGGAAAGAAAGATTGGTTTAATGCAAGATGTGCTAGGGCAAAGGAGAAACGAGATGGAGCATGGAAAAGGTGGAGAAGAAACAGAAATCCAGAAAATAAGGAAAACTTCAAAACAGCAAGAAATGAATATGCTAAGGTGAGAAAGGAAGAAGAAAAGAACTATGAAAAGGACATTGTCGAAAAATGTAAGGAACAACCAAAATTGTTCTACAGATTCATAAATGGAAAAATAAGACAAAAAGAAACAATAGAAAGGTTAAAAGGAGAAAACGGAATGGTGGAAGACCCAAAAGTATGGCAGAACTGTTAAATAGTAAATTTCATGAGGTCTTTACTAAGGAATCCAAATTTGAAAGACCACAGGGTAATAGAGAGACTGTCTATATGAAAGAGATTAAAGTAACCAAGCTTGAAATAAAAAGTTGATGACGGAATTGGATGAGGAAAAGGCAATGGGACCGGATGAAGTCTCAGGCAGAATACTGAAAGAATGTAGGGAAGAACTAGCAAGTCCAATATACAACATCATAAAATGCTCAATAGAAAATGGAACAGTGCCAGTGGAGTGGAAAAGAGCTGAGGTGGTTCCCATATATAAGAGCGGAAGGAAGGAAGAACCTTTAAATTACAGACCGGTATCACTAACTAGTGTAATATGCAAGATGTGTGAAAAAGTAATAAAGAAGCAATGGATCGAGTTTCTTGAAGACAACAAAATATTATCAAATAGCCAATTTGGTTTTAGAAAAGGTCGGTCATGTGTGACAAATTTATTGAGTTTCTACTCTAGAATAGTTGATAAAGTACAAGAGAGAGAGGATGGGTTGACTGTATTTATTTAGATCTAAAAAAGGCTTTTGATAAAGTGCCACATGAAAGATTACTATGGAAGTTAGAGGAGAAGGGTGGCTTAAAAGGAAGCACATTGAGATGGATGAAGAATTACTTAAGGGGGAGAGAAATAAGGACGATAGTTAAAGATATGAAGTCCAAGTGGAGAACAGTAGACAGCGGAGTGCCACAGGGGTCAGTATTGGCACCAATACTTTTTCTCGTATATATAAATGACATGCCAGAGGAGTGAACAGCTACATAAATCTGTTTGCGGACGATGCGAAACTGTGCAGAGTCATTAAACAAAAGAGGATTGTGAAATACTACAGGAAGACTTAAACAAGATCTGGAAATGGAGCAAAAATGGGAGATGGAATTCAATGTGGACAAAAGCCATGTCATGGAAATGGGAAAAAGTGAAAGACGACCAGTGGGAATCTATAAGATGGGAGATGGAGTAGAACTAGAAAAAGTAAAAAGGAAAAGGACTTGGGAGTGACAATGGAAGAAAATAATCAACCGGTTAGCCATATTGATAGAATTTTCAGAGAGACGTATAATTTGCTAAGGAATATTGGAGTAGCATTTCACTATATGGACAAGGAAATGATGAAGAAATTGATAAGTACTAAAATAAGACCTAGATTGGAATATGCAGGAGTTGTGTGGACTCCCATAAAAGAAACACATAAGAAAATTAGAGAGACTACAAAAATGGCTACAAGAATGGTTCCAGAATTTAAAGGGATGGCATATGAGGAGAGACTAAAGGCAATGGATCTACCAACCTTGGAGCAGAGAGAGAGAGAGGATCTGATACAAGTTTATAAATTGATTAACGGAATGGATGAAGTGGATAATGAGAAACTGATCCTGAGAGAAGAATATGACTTTAGAAGCACAAGATCGCATAGTAAGAAACTAAGGAAGGACGATGTCTGAGAGATGTTAAAAAATTTAGTTTCCCGCAAAGATGTGTTGAGACTTGGAACAGTTTGAGTGAGGAAGTGGTATCAGCAAAGAGTGTACATAGTTTTAAAGAAAAATTGGATAAGTGTAGATATGGAGACGGGACCACACGAACATAAAGCCCAGGCCCTGTAAAACTACAACTAGGTAAATACACATACACACACACTCATACATACACACGCACACACACACACACACATTAGGAATTGACAGTTATATGAACATGTTTGCAGATGATACTAAAATTATGAGGAGAGTAAAGAATGTGGAAGATTGTAACAAGTTACAGGAAGATCTTGATAAAATATATGAGTGGAGTAAGGAGTGGCATATGGAATTTAATATAGACAAAACCCATGTTATGAAAATGGGAAGAAGTAGATACAGACCAAACAGGGATTACAGGCTGGGTGATGAGAAAATTAAAGAGACCAATGAGGAGAAAGACTTAGGAGTAACCGTGCAAAACACCTTGTCACCAGAGAAACACATTAACAAGATTTTTTTGAAAACATACAACATGCTTCAAAATATTGGCCTTGCATTCCACTACCTAGATGAAGGAATGATGAAGAAGATATTATGTACCTTAATAAGACCCCAGTTAGAATATGCAGCATGTGTCTGGTCACCTCATATGAAGAAAAATGTGAAGAAGGCTTGGAAAGGGTACAGAGGCTGGCAACAAGGATGGTACCAGGACTCAGGGAGTTAGACTATGAGGAAAGACTGAGGAAGCTGGGGTTGACCACATTAGAAGAGAGAAGAACAAGAGGAGACATGATAACTATGTATAAATTGGTGAACAAGATTGACATACTGGATAGAGAGTTGATAAAGGTGACCACAAGTAATCATCTCCGAGGACATGGAAAAAAGCTTATAAAGGACATCTGTCTAAATGACGTGAGAAAATACAGTTTCCCGCATCGTAGCATTGATAAGTGGAATAAACTGAGCAGTGATGTCGTTGATGCGGTGTGTGTCAATCAGATGAAAGAGAGATATGACAGGAATGGACAAGGAGACAGGACACAGAGAGCTTAGCTCGGGCCCTGTAATACACAAATAGGTAAATACACACACACACACACACACACACACACACACACACACACACACACACACACACACACACACACAAAAACAACAAATTTTCAACTCTCTCTCTCTCTCTCTCTCTCTCTCTCTCTCTCTCTCTCTCTCTCTCTCTCTCTCTCTCTCTCTCTCTCTCTTCTCCCTTCGTTTCCCTCTCCCTTCCCTCCCTCCCCCTCTTCCTCTCGAAAGATAAGGTACATGCGTCCCGCTTGTGTCTAAAATATTAGCAAATGTCACACACACTCTCTCTCTCTCTCTCTCTCTCTCTCTCTCTCTCTCTCTCTCTCTCTCTCTCTCTCTCTCTCCAAAGAGAGAAGGCGATATAGTGACTAAAAAATAGCAGCATAATACACAAAGACGACAAGTATGACAAGCTTGCACGAGTTTCCCAGGCTGGTGCGGCACTACCACCCGTATATCATACAGGCGGGCTTTTTTAACATCCGGCGCGAAGGGGTTAACAAGGTTTTGGATGAGGACAAAATTATAGGAAAGCATGGCATATAGAGTGGATTCTAAAACTTCCAGTGACTGATCTACAAGAACAAAGTCTGTCAATTCAGCTATGCGAACTATTGCATTATTAAGTACACTACAAAGGTGATTGGTATGGCCAAGGAGATCTTTCAAATGTGATTCCAGACTAGCAGTGTGTTTACTGTGCATATTAATGACTCGTCTATTAGTAGTTGCAATGTTGACAAGATGATTGTAGCGTTCACGTAAATCCTGTACATCCTCATCCATCGCTCTACCAAAGAGAGTTTGGGAAATTTTACTGAAGGCATTGATCAATCCTCGCTTGTTCCGAGCATGCATTGGGTTTTTAGAAAAGTCGTACGTAGCAGTAGCAAATTTGTTAGAGAGAGAAAAGTTAAGCGAGTCTTTAGGAGGTTGAGAATAGAAATGGAATGAGGATAAGATGGTGTGTCTGTCTGTTCGGCGAGTTCAACCTCCACTCACTGAACCATTTCCGCTAAGCTTGAAGCAACGCCCCTCAGGACTCCCGGCACTGAGTGAAGAGTGGAGTGTGAATAGCGGACGAACAACGCATCTTCCAGTAGGGTCACTGTTCTCAAGGGCGCAACGAGTGCCCCTGGCTTGAGATGTGTTGGAGTAGCCAATGCAGTCCCTAATGTTCCCCAGAGAAGCAGGAAAAACGCCATTGCTGCAAGAAAGCGTTGCGTTAGTTTCGTGACCTGAGATTATAAGAGTGAGTAGGATGACTAGTAGGTGGGATGGCAGTGGTTGGAGGATTATTACTCGGTATGCAAGTGCGACTATCCAAAGCTGAATCAGAAGCCTTAGTTATCTTTAGCCTGTCACTGTGAACCATTTCTACAGTATTGAGAGCTGGGTCAAAAACT
>NC_059255.1:836116-873334 GCF_017591435.1 Portunus trituberculatus | reverse complement strand
AAAATAATTCAAGTAGGAATATATGTACCATTACCATAAAATTGGTATATATATGAATTATTTGTGTTTTTTATAGTTTTTTCTTATTTATCATTGTATAATTAGGCAGAAAAAACATTACTTTAAGCCTAAATAACACGAAAGTTGTATGTTTCCTTTTCACATGGTAACACTGACTGATTTCCACAACCTTGGGAAAAATAGAAGATAGGAATTCTCCCAATGGAGTTTCAAGGTAGCTAGGAGAAATCCCAAAATTTGAGAGTGACGTTACGGTGATGTGACACACTTGGGAGTAAATTTAGGAGAATTCTTGGAACTTTTGATAAATACCGGCCATGTTGTTTTTTATGAGTACTGCGCTGCTCAGCCCCCGGCATATACAAATGATGAAACACTGGTAACCTATAATACTCCCCATCAAGGAATAAATCTCCAAACTCTTCCACCATGCTGCTGTGTTTACGTCTTGACCACAGTGCTGGCTCAGGCGACTGATGTGTACGATAACTTCTCCCAGGGACTGAGATCACAGTGACACGGTCGTCTGGCACCACCGACGGTGTCCTCAGCAATGTCCTGTTCAGCGTGAAGTCAAATATGTTTGGCCTTGCGGTGACGCTACTGAAAACGCCTATAGTGAAAGGGTGTCGGGAAGGCTCGGGTTGTTTTGGCCAAGATTTGTTGTTGTTGAGTGATTTTGGGAGCTCCCTCTCGTCGTTTTGTGAGTATTGGAGATTTGTGGAATCTTTTGGGAAGAAAGGAGATCATTATTGGCCACGTTTGGAGTGAATATTGAGGAGTTGTTTGGTGGTGAGGTTCTAGAAGTTTCTGGCAGTATTTCATGGGGATTATTTCGGTGTTGTAAGTGCCTGGCAGATATTATTTGTGGTTCTGGTGAGAAGTGTATTGATCACAGATGTGAGTTAACATTGTGGAGTATAATCTATTGTATTATTAGATCTAAGTTATAATATAAGGTAATTATTAAGTATTATTTGTTTTTTTGTGTTTCCCTAACATATAACCTGTCACAAATTAAGCTTAATAGGAGAGAATTTATGTTAGCAAAGTTAAGGTGAGTTAAAAAGGTGTTTTGTGTTATGTCAGGTGAAATATCAGATCTCTTAAAATCCGGACTCTTAAAACTCTTTTGGATGCCCAAGATTGCTTGAGTCTCCCTAAGAGCAACCGGGACGTAACAGTGCTGCTGTATCCCTTATTGACGAGGACTTGCGTGATCCTTTCTAATTCCTCGTGGACATGCTCCACATGGAAGAACGTCCACGAGGAATTAGAAAGGGTCACGCAAGTCCTCGTCAATAATGGATACAGCTGCACCAACACCAATGCCGCCATAAAACGGGAGATGAGTAAGTGGCACAACCGAACCATCAACGGCACAGCAGAGGTAAATAACATCAACCTCTACTACAAAAGCCACATGTTCCCCGCCTACAAGATAGAAGAAAGCACCATAAAAAACATAGTGAAGAACAACATAACTCCAACTGACCTATCAAAGAAGATAAACCTTGTCATATACTACAGGAGCATGAAAACATTGCAGCTGCTCATCAGGAACAATGACAAACCGAAGCCCCGTCACTTGCAGCAAAGCCACATTATCTACGAACACACCTGTGCTATTGAGGACTGTGGACCTCAAAAATACATCGGGATAACGCGGACGACGCTGTCAAGGAGACTCACCTGTCATCTGCAAAATGGAGCGATAAAACAACACTACACCACTAAACACAAAACTGAAGTAACAAGGAACACGCTGGAGGAAAACACCAAGATCATCGATAAAGAAAGTGACCCACGCCGCCTGTTATAATTGGAAGCGCTCTACACAGAAAATGCGTCACCTGAAATGAACAAACAGCAGCAAGATCTACAAGTCCTCCCTACAATCAAAAGGAGCATAAGAGAAAATGGGCGTATACAACACCAGGTCCTGTCCGCATCACCTACCAGCCAATGAGAAAACAACCCGTCACATCTTACCAGCCTCGACGATATAAAAGCCCGGCCAGACAACTAGATGGATTGAAATGTCGCAAAAGTCCATCAGAACATTGGACAGCTCTTAGGAGCACTAGCCCCTCAAGAAAAAGAGTTGATTAGACAAATCGAAAAAATCCAGCAGAAGCTGAACAATGCAGAGATTGTCATATCTTTCAATCTTCTCTATCTAAAAGAGAATTTATTCCTGGCTATACCATATATATATATATATATATATATATATATATATATATATATATATATATATATATATATATATATATATATATATATATATATATATATATATATATATATATATATATATATATATATATATATATATATATATATATATATATATATATATATATATATATATATATATATATATATATATATATATATATATATATATATATATATATATGTATATATATATATATATATATATATATATATATATATATATATATATATATATATATATATATATATATATATATATATATATATATATATATATATATATATATATATATATATATATATATATATATATATATATATATATATATATATATATATATATATATATATATATATATATATATATATATATATATATATATATATATATATATATATATATATATATATATATATATATATATATATATATATATATATATATATATATATATATATATATATATATATATATATATATATATATATATATATATATATATATATATATATATATATATATATATATATATATATATATATATATATATATATATATATATATATATATATATATATATATATATATATATATATATATTTACGTCAGAGTTATGTTCCTGAAACATGACGTAAGTCGATTTTATACGTAACTCGAGTTTCCTATATTTCAAAGCATATTATGGAGTTTTCAACCAATCATTGTTTATGGTCATTCAGGTAAGTTAAAGGTTATATTGTTATATTATTTACAACTATGTAGGAATATGAAACACAAGCTTGTTTTTGTTGTTGATTAGGGCCACGAACGCGAAGGACTGCAGGTTGCAGAGAGGGTGGACGCCTGAGGCCGCCAGAAGGGTGGGCAGGTCGAATGTTGTGACGCCCAGGGTGGACAGCTGGGAGCGTAGTGCAGTGCGGTGGGAGTAGAAGCATGGGCAGCGGGGCAGGAAATGCAATAGGAAAGGGCAATAGGGATCAGCAGACAGGCGCAGACGGTGCAAGTCAGCTGCGAGTGTTGTGTGGCCCAGGCGAAGGCTCCAGAGTTTTATTGTTGTGATGGGTGTGCGAGCCCTCAAGGTCGTCAACCTCCCCCCGTTGTCATGGTAACGGGCTTCCCATTTTCTTCTTCCCTCCCTCACACCGCCCGCCTCACGCTTGAATACAATAACACCCTGCCTCAGTTCCACCACACCATCACCCCTGGCAAGAATGTTATCCTACTTCTGCATTTACTGACTCAAGTTCTTAGTATCTTGCTCAATGGCACCAAAGAGAAAACTTCTTAGTGACAGCAGTGATGCTAAGAAAAGGAAAACCATTATGCTACAAGAAAAAAGAGGACATAATTAAAAGACATGAGAAGGGAGGCAGCAGCTGTGTGTGAAGGAGGGAAGAAGAAAATGGGAAGCCCGTTACCATGACAACGGGGAGGTTGACGACCTTGAGGGCTCGCACACCCATCACAACAATAACAACTCGGAGCCTTCGCCTGGGCCACAACACTGCAGCTGACTTGCACTGCTGCGCCTGTCTGCTGATCCCTATTGCCCTTTCCTATTGCATTTCCTGCCCCGCTGCCCACGCTTCTACTCCCACCGCACTGCACTACGCTCCCAGCTGTCCACCCTGGGCGTCACAACATTCGACCTGCCCACCCTCCTGGCGGCCTCAGGCGTCCATCCCTCTCAGCAACCTACAGTCCTTCGCGTTTGTGGCCCTAATCAACAACAAAAACAAGCTTGTGTTTCATATTCCTACATAGTTGTAAATAATATAACAATATAACCTTTAACTTACCTGAATGACCATAAACAATGATTGGTTGAAAACTCGATAATATGCTTTGAAATGTACGGAAATTCGAGTTACGTACAAAATCGACTTACGTCATGTTTCAGGAACGTAACTCTGACGTAAACCGAGACCTTACTGTATTTCTGGGAATTGGTCAAGCATACAGGAAATAATGTTTCACTGTTGGCAGAGGTGCAGCCTTCATTGGTTTTAAATTACCAATCATCTTCCGAGTGGGCGGGGCTTCATGACATCAGAGATGACGTCATGGTTTTATCTCTACTCATAACTGAAGACTGAAGCGGCTGCGGATTCCACGACTGATTTTTACTCTTAGAAGTACCTTGATTATCAAAGTTAGGTACTAAGTGATACTGGATAAAATTAGGTAGGGGTATAAAACGTACTCTGGCAAAGTTTCATCTTCATCCGACTCTTTAATATAAAGTTATTCGCGAAAAACAGCGTATCAGCAGCTCTGAATCTCATAGTAATATAGAATTTACCTGTGAAATAGAGAACAATGGTACTTTACCTTTTCTTGATGTACTTTTAACTCGCTTCACACCACTGTATATCGAAAACCTACTTTTACTGGTTTAGGAATTAATTTTCTCTCTTTCGTGCTGCAGCTTTCCAAGATTAATTAAATTAAAACACTATTATATAGATGCTACAGCCTAACTTCTTCCTGGGAATTGTTTGACAAGGAGATTAAGTTCCTTACTACCTTCTTTTTAAATAATGACTTTCCCCGTAGTATTATTAACTCTACTATTTCAAAATTCCTTGACAATAAATTCACTAACCCTCCTGAATCTTCTACAGCCCCAGAGAAAACAAGAAATACATTTCGTTACCGTTTTATGGTCACCTCAGTTATTCAATAAGGAAAACCCTTAACAGCTCCTTAAAATCATATTATCCTGACACTAATTTTTTCTTTATTTTTACTAATAGTCATACTATTGGCTCTTTTTTCAAATTTAAAGATCGTGTTCCTACAAATCTCACCTCTAATGTCATATGAATTTTGGTGTTCGTGCTATAGTGTGATACATAGGTGAGCCTTGTAGAAATCTAACACACAGAATAGCTGAGCACAAAGGTTTTTCTGTTAGAACCAACAAACCTCTATCTAACCCTTCTTTTTCTGCAATTAGAGCACATTCACATGATAGTGATCACCCCTTTGGTATTAATGACTTCAAAATCATCAAAAGATGCCAATCTAATACTGATATCAGACTTCTTGCAGCATTTTAACCCCTTTGCGCCGGATGTTAAAAAAGCCCGCCTGTATGATATACAGGTGGTAGTGCCGCGCGCCAGAGCGCGGGAAACTCATGCAAGCTTGTCATACTTGTCATCTTTGTGTATTACGCTGCTATTTTTTAGTCACTATATCGCCTTCGAAGAGGAAAGTGGACGCTTCTCTTTGACGAGAGAGAGAGAGAGAGAGAGAGAGAGAGAGAGAGAGAGAGAGAGAGAGAGAGAGAGAGAGAGAGAGAGAGAGAGAGAGAGAGAGAGAGAGAGAGAGTGACATTTGCTAATATTTTAGACACAAGCGGAAACATGTAGCTTATCTTTCGAGAGAAAGAGGGGAGAGGGAGGGAGAGAGAGAGAGAGAGAGAGAGAGAGAGAGAGAGAGAGAGAGAGAGAGAGAGAGAGAGAGAGAGAGAGAGAGAGAGAGAGAGAGAGAGAGAGAGATTAGAAAATTTGTTGTTTTGTATTGTGTGTGTGTGTGTGTGTGTGTGTGTGTGTGTGTGTGTGTGTGTGTGTGTGTGTGTGTGTGTGTGTATTTACCTAATTGTATTTACCTAATTGTAACATACGGAAAAGAGCTATGCTCGTGTTGTCCGTCTCCATATCTATTAATGTCCAGCTTTTCTTAAAATCATGAATATTCCTTGCGTTGACCACTTCCACGTCTAAACTATTCCATGCTTCCACCCTTCTATGAGGAAGCTATATTTTTCACATCTCTCCTATAAGTGGCCATTTTAGTTGTGTGTGTGTGTGTGTGTGTGTGTGTGTGTGTGTGTGTGTGTGTGTGTGTGTGTGTGTGTATTTACCTAGTTGTAGTTTTACAGGGCCTGGGCTTTATGCTCGTGTGGCCCCGTCTCCATATCTACACTTATCCAATCTTACTTTAAAAGTGTGCACACTCTTTGCACACGTCTCAATACATCTCTGCGGAAACTATATTTTTAATATCTCTCAGACATCTTCCTTTCTCAGCTTTTTACTATGCGATCTTGTGCTTCGGATGTCATATTCTTCTCTCAAGATCAGTTTCTCATTATCCACTTGGTCCATTCCGTTGATCAATTTATAGACTTGTATCAGGTCTCCTCTCTCCTTCTTTGTTCCAAGGTTGGTAGATCCATAGCCTTTAGTCTCTCCTCATATGTCATCCCTTCAAGTTCTGGGACCATTCTTGTAGCCATTTTTGTAGCCTCCAATTTTCTTATGTGTTTCTTTTATGAGGGGTCCACACTACTCCTGCATATTCCAATCTAGGTCTTATTATAGTATTTATCAATTTCTTCATCATTTCTTTGTCCATGTAGTGAAATGCTACTCCAATATTCCTCAGCAAATTATATGTTTCTCTAAAAATTCTATCAATATGGCTTACTGGTTGATTGTTTTCTTCCATCGTCACTCCTAAGTCCTTTTCCTTTTGACTTTCTCCAGTTCTACACCATCTCCCATCTTATAGATTCCCACAGGTCGTCTTTCACTCTTTCCCATTTCCATGACATGGCTTTTGTTCACATTGAATTCCATTTCCCACTTCTTACTCCATTCCCAGATCTTATTTAGGTCTTCTTGCAGTATTTCACAATCCTCCTTTTGCTTTATAACTCTGCACAGTTTCGTATCATCCGCAAACAAATTTATGTAGCTGTTCACTCCTTCTGGCATGTCGTTAATATAAATGAGGAAAAGTATTGGTGCCAATACTGACCCCTGTGGCACTCCGCTTTCTACTGCTCTCCACTTGGACTTCATATCTTTAACTACTGTCCTTATTTCTCTCCCCCTCAAATAATTTTCTATCCATCTCAATGTGCTTCCTTTTAAGCCACCCTTCTCCTCTAACTTCCACAGTAATCTTGCGTGTGGCACTTTGTCAAACGCCTTTTTTAAATCCAAATAGATGCAGTCAACCCATCCTCTCTCTCTTGTACTCTATCAACTATTCTAGAATAGAAACTCAATAAATTAGTTACACAAGACCGTCCTTTTCTAAAACCAAATTGGCTATTTGATATTAATTTGTTGTCTTCAAGGAACTCGATCCATTGTTTCTTTATTATTCTTTCACACATCTTGCATATTACACTAGTTAGTGATACCGGTCTGTAATTTAAAGGTTCTTCTTTCCTTCCACTCTTATATATGGGAACCACCTCAGCTCTTTTCCATTCTACTGGCACTGTTCCATTTTCTATTGAGCATTTTATGATGTTGTATATAGGACTTGCTAGTTCTTCCCTACATTCTTTCAGTATTCTGCCTGAGACTTCATCCGGTCCCATTGCCTTCTCTTCATCCAGTTCCTTCATTAACTCTTTTATTTCAAGCTTGGTTACTTTAATCTCTTTCATATAGATTGTCTCTATTACCCTGTGGCCTCTCAAATTTGGATTCTTTAGTAAAGACCTCCTGGAATTTTTATTTAATAGTTCTGCCATACTTTTGGGTCTTCCACCATCCCGTTCTCTCCTTTTAACCTTTCTATTGTTTCTTTTGCCTAATTTTTCCATTTATGAATCTATAGAACAATTTTGGTTGCTCCTTACATTTTTCGACAATATCCTTTTCAAGTTCTTTTCCTCTTCCTTCCTCACCTTAACATATTCATTTCTCGCTGCCTTGAAGTTTTCCTTGTTTGTTGGATTCCTATTTCTCCTCCACCTTTTCCATGCTCCATCTCTTTTCTCCTTTGCCCTAGCACACCTTGCATTAAACCAATCTTTCTTTCCTTCTTCTTTTGGTCTATATTTTGGGACATATTCCTGACTCCTGTTTTGTATATTTCCAAAAATAAGTTATATTTGTCTTGCATTGTCTCTGAGTTTTCCATCTCCTCCCAGTCTACGTTTTTAAAATAGTTCTTGAGATTCTCAATATCAGCCTTTCTGTAATTTAATCGGTCTCCTTTGTATGAATCATCTCTATCTTCCTTTCCTTCTTCTATATCTATTTCTAATATTGCATGGTCACTCTTTCCCAATGGGCACTTATATCTTATATCGTCATTCATTTGTATACCCCTTGTAAAAACTAGGTCCAATCTCTGGCTCGTCGTTTCCTCTGAATCTTGTGCATTCCTTTACTCTCTGGTCCATCATATTGTCTATCATTAGGTTTAAGAATCTTTCTCCCAGGCTTCTTCCCCATACCACTTTCATAATTTTCCCAGTCCACTTCTTTACAGTTGAAATCTCCTACTAATATCACTTTTCTCCTTTCTTTAACGATTCTCATTAGACTCCTTATTGTGTCATCTATCATGTCTTTATATTCTTGATTGGTCCATGAATTTGTTTTGGTGGCACATATGTTACAATGATTGTTATCTCTTTTTATTAATATGCATCTTAATATACAATACTTCTGCTTTTCCTTCCCACATTCCACTTGATTGATCACTATCTCCTTCCTTAACATTATCATGACTCCTCCTCCTCCTTTACCCCTCTGTCTCTTCTCCATACATTATACCTATTATCCAAGACTATTTTGATTTCCTCATTTAGTTTTGTTTCAGCCAGGCATACAATATCTGGATTTTCTTTCCTTATGTAATCTCTTAATTCTAATTTACTTGATAAAACCCGTCTATGTTTGTATACATCATTTTAGTCTTTTGCCTTTATCATTTTTAGTTAAACTTGTTCCACTTTTTCTCTTCCTTCTCGTTTATATACCATTTCCTTATCCTGTCTCCTAGAATTCTCCAAAAATGCCTTCTTCTCCTCTTCTGACCTTTCATTATTCTTTTTCCTTACTGCTGCTGCCAGTTCATTGTATCTCTTCCTTTCTTCTTCATTTCTATTTTTCTTTATATAGATATCCTTGCAGCCTTCTGTTTCTCTAAGTTTTGTTGTTCTATATAATATTTCTTCTGTTGCTGCTTGTGATTTTAGTAATATTTTAATTGGTCTCGTTTTTCCTTCTTGATATGGTCCCATTCTGTTTATTTCTTCTACTTCCTCTTCCAAGTTCTGCCTATCTTCGTCATTAAGATTCTTCAGTAGGTCTTTGACTGATTTCATTTCTTCTTTTCTCTTTTGGTCTATATTTTATATTTTTTCTTTTATTCCAAATACGACTACACTCTTTTTTTCTGCAATTTCTCTAACTAGATTTTCTTTTGTCTTGAGGACTCCTATCATTTTGTTTGTCATATTTTCTTCTTTTTCTTTAAGTTGTTCTTGAATCACCTCCTGAAAATCGGCCTTATCTTTCTTATCTTGGACTCTCCATGCTTGTACTTCTTTTTAATCACGTTCTGTACTCTTTCCTCTTCCTTGTTTACTAGATCTTTCAGCTTCTCCTTTTCTTTCTCGGCTTTACCGAGTCCTTCTTCCATCTGCTTCTTGTAGTTAGCTACTTCCTTTTTTAGTTCTTCGTTTTCCGCTCTTAGCCTAGCTTCATTTTCTTCCACTTTTCTTATCCTTTCTCTCAGTCTTATAAACTCCATTTCCTGTTCTTTATTCTCTTTCATTTCCATCTTCTCCTTTATCAGTTTATCTAGTTTACATTCAATATTTGACACTCTTAAGTAGTGTGTGTGTGTGTGTGTGTGTGTGTGTTTTCACGAATGTTACAAGGCGGGACGCATGTAACTTATCTTTCGAGAGAGAGAGAGAGGGAGGGAAAAGAGATGGGGAGAGAGTAAATGGAGAGAGAGAGAGAGAGAGAGAGAGAGAGAGAGAGAGAGAGAGAGAGAGAGAGAGAGAGAGAGAGAGAGAGAGAGAAGAGAGAGAGAGAGAGAGCGTCAGAGAGAGAGAGAGAGAGAGAGAGAGAGAGAGAGAGAGAGAGAGAGAGAGAGAGAGAGAGAGAGAGAGAGAGAGAGAGAGAGAGAGAGAGAGAGAGAGAGAGAGATGGGAAGTCTATGCCATTGGGTAATTTTAGACACAAGGCGGGATGCATGTAGCTTATTTTTAGTGATTGGTGGAGACAAGGATGGTGGGAGGAGCACTAGGATTTCAAGGACAGCATACGGCGTGTGTAGTTGGTATCCAACACACTATATGGGACAACTGAACTGAAGAAAGCTCAGAAAAGAAATATGACGTCTACGTAGGCGTCACCGTATTTGCTACTGGGGCTTCATGACGCCCACATAGGTGTCACCGTATTGAAGGGGTTAAACACTTACAACTTGAACTCAATAATCAGCTGTCTTCAACTAGGCTTCGCACTCTTCAATACAAACCTCGAACTTTTGCTTCACCTCTCTTCACTACCTTTCCTCTCATCTTGATACCACCCCTCTAGCCAGTTCCTTCCTGTACTACGTATAGCACACTTCAAGATTTGTCTCCCGTGTACGTTTTTCTCTTTGTGCAATTTTTCTTTTTGACGTGTTGTGATCTTTATTCATTTTTGTTTTTTACCTTGTATTTTAACTCATTGTAATTTCATTCATTTCTTTGCTTTATTAGGTTGTATTTTAGCTTAATGTCCAAAGAATGTCTTTTTAGACTTTATACTTAATATGTCAACTATTTTAGGCCCTGAAGATGCCTTCTGTCTGTGAGGCAAAACATTGGAAAATAGAAAATAAAGCAGGAGATATGAAGACTTCCATGTGTTTTCCCTGCATTTTTAGTATGTATCTATCTATCTATCTATCTATCTATCTATCTATCTATCTATCTATATATATATATATATATATATATATATATATATATATATATATATATATATATATATATATATATATATATATATATATATATATATATATATATATATACTCTTGAAGCAGTGAATCTAGCCGCTGCAAACTTCATTATTTTTGCAGCCATACTGAATAATCTGTCTGTACATCTTCAGCTTGAAACTGAAGGACTAAATCTAAAGGATACAAACCTGCATGGTTTCAACAGCAGGACTGGTAGTGACAGTGGTGTTCCTGACATGAACACATGTTAAGTTGATAATGGTCTGAGCAGTGGTGAAGATATCAGCTTCCACCCTGATTGTTTCCTGCAGATTTGTCAGTAACTGAACCAGTTCTTTTTCATTCTGTGTTGAGAAAATGATAAATAATAGTTGTTCAGATACAAATATGAAGTCATTGTCACAGGACTATATATGTTGTGAAATAAAATTTCAAAGTGCATTTTATAAAAAGTTAAATACTACGTGGCACAAGCTAACACTAGGACTGAAAAAGAAAATTATGCATTCAATAGAATTCAAAACTGTATAGCAGCATAATCCTTGACTGTAACCAGTGCCACATCCTGGAGATGAAAAGAATAATGCATTTCAATGGGAAAAACTGTTTTGAGATACAAACTTTCTGAGATATGAGCTCTGTTACGGCCCGCCCGTAACATGCATTACTACCATCACCTCCTCCGCTTGTTACCTCGTTCGCCACCTCTCCGCCTCCCCTTCCACGTCACCGTCTCGTGAACCTTCCACGCCACCGTCTCGTGAACCTTCCACGTCACCGTTTCATGAAGCCCCGCTACTGTCCCAAAGTTGGATTCACGCGGCCCCTTTCGACTCAACCGAAAGTGTTGAGCCAGCTCTTGGTTTTCTGGATTGGCAGTTGAGATCCAAGCCTCAACCAGTGAACACAACGCCTCTTGGGTCTACCGTGGGATCAACCATCACCCAGCATTTCACCACTGCGACACCGCATAAGTATCACTTCCCTCGTCCGTGTTTTCCACATTGCCTCTATATAGGATTAGGATTATTGTTAGGTATTAAGTTGGGTTCTTTATTGTTGTATTTATTACTGTGTTATATGTATATGTGTATGTCATTTTCCTGTGTTTCATGTTATATATCTGTGTTTCATGTTTCTTGTTATATATGTGTCAATTTCATTATGGGTTATTAAAATAGCTTTTAAAGTGACCCCTTTGCATTTCCTCACCAGTTGAACCTGCAGTGTTTTTTTTTTATTGTTATTGTTCACCGGCTCTCCGATGCCAATCTTACCAGTTTAACCGGTGAACGTAACAATTGGCGACCGTGACAGGACCATTATAACCCATGTTCAGTGTTCCATTTTTCCAGTGACTTTTTTCTGTGATTGCTTGTGTTTCTGTGGTGTTGTGACTCTGATGTGTTTTTTTCTGTGACTTACTCTGCGTGTGGTTTAAATTTACCTTTGTGCGTTCAAGTGGCTCCTTTTGGGTTAAACGTGCTTCGTGACTTTCATTGGTATCGCATAGCAGTGGTAAAGCAGGAAACCAGGTAGAAAGGCGTGTTCACCGATAGCACTTATCTCTATTTTTGCACATAGGCAGGTGTGTAATAAGTGTTATCCAAGTGTTGGGATCATCATATGTTCATGCGAACCCTCAATCCCCTCACTTCGCGGATCATTTTTCTCGCTAGTTAGAATCGGCCATTTTAACTAGTCTCTCAGACTAATCCGCCTCCTTATCAATAACAAGTCTCAGTACAATTCGCTCCTCACTCTCAAGTCTCGTAACTAGAGTAATCCGGATCCCTCTTAATGCCGTAACTCTCTAGTTTACCCTCATTAGTGATTGTACTCATAAGTGTTTACTTAAGTATAATCTAGGTAATTTCAAGGTTGCCTTTATTATCACTCTGCCAAGTTCCTTACTTAAGTAATTCGCTTATCATTTTTTTTTTTTGTGGTTTAACATCTATTTAATATGGCTTCCGCTCAGTTTAACGTTGAAGATTTTTGTGCCGACCCTTCTCTGGAACAACTTAAAGATGCTAATATAAAGAAGGACCAATGGAAGACCATCGCTAAACATTTTGATGTTCCCATCACGTCTCAGATGACTAAAAAGGTCATTAGGAATGTACTTGTTGAACATCTAGTGCAAGAAGGTCAGTTGCTAGGAAATGCCATAGAAGAGTTAACTCCCATGTCAGCCTCTACGAGGACTATAATACACAGTCCCCAGGAAGAACAGGATAAGAGTAGGATAAGTCAATGGGAAATTGAGAAGCTTAAACTAGAATACCGGATGCATGAAAGCCAAATGCAACTACAGGAAAAACAAATGCAATTACAGGCAGAAAAAGAAGCAAAAGAAATGCAACTACAGGAAAAACAAATGCAACTACAGGCAGATAAAGAAGATAAAGATAAAGAGAGAGAATTACGGGAAAGACAAATGCAACTACAGGCAGAAAAGGAAGAGAGAGAATTTCAGTTACAACTTAAAAGGCAGGAGAAAGAGTCAGAAATTCAGGAGTTAGCCCTACGAAATGACGCTAAGTTTAGAGGGGAAGAAATAGATATAAAGAAACAGTTAGCAAGCTTTAATCCTGCTACAGCTGCTCCGCTAGTTCCCCCCTTTTGATGAATCTGATGTTGACGGGTCATTTCGCGCTTTTGAGAGCATTGCTAATAGGAATAAATGGCCCAAGGATCAGTGGGTGTCTCTCCTTGTCCCTAAGCTAGTAGGAAAAGCTTATAGGGTATACAACGGCCTTAGTGATGAGGTAGAATATGAAGAGATCAAAGGTAACATTCTAGACGCCTACTCTATCACTTCTGATGGATACAGACAACAGTTTCGAAAGTATGTGAAACCAGAGTCTCACACCTATGTTGAATTCGCTAGTGAGAAACTAAGACAATTTAAGAAATGGTTAGCCGCCCTTAACATTACCACCTTTTCGGAGTTGCTCAATCTAATGGTCCTGGAAGAATGGAAGAACAAGTTACCCTTTAATATTCTGAGGCATGTGGAAGAACTGGGAGAGAGTGATCTTATGTCTGCTGCTAAAGTGGCTGATGCGTTTGCTTTGTTGATGGGATCCCTGGGTAGTAGAGGTCGTGGTTCACTGTCTAATGTTAGGTCCTCCTTTGGGGAAGGTTTTGGGGGCGCGGGTGGTAAGCCAACCGGATTCTCGCCAAATGCATATAATTCCCCCTGGTGTACATACTGTAAGAAGCCAGGTCACACGATCCAGAAATGTAGACACCCAAATTGCAAGGGTTCTCAACGTCAATTTTCTTTTGTGTCCCTAGACCTAACACATTTGAGAACAAGAAACCAGTGGCCCTAGCTAACCCTGTCAACTCTCCTCTAGAACTTTATGATTCGTACATGTATCAAGGTAAAGTGTCCCTGACTGATGGTAAAGACAAGGCAATAAATATCAAGGTTCTGCGTGATACAGGTGCTGCCCAATCCATCTTAAGGAAGATGTCATCCCTAACATCAAACAGGCTTTCACTGGGAGAAGGTGATCCTTACAGGTCTCGAATCACAGCTCTCCTATCCCTTGGCTAATATTAGCTTACAGTGCCTGTTCATTTCAGGAGAGGTTGAGGTAGCCATTAAACCTGGTGAACTGCCAGTACCGGGGTACATCTTGTACTGGGTAATGATCTTGCGGGTAACTTGGCTGTTCCAAACTTAATTGTTCTTGATTCTCCCTTAACAGAAAGTCCCACTAAGACCCTGGACGAAACATCCCTCACTTCTTCCCAGTGTGTGCAGTCACCAGGTCTCAGTCCAAGTCCCTGCCCTTTCATCACCTCCTCCACCAATGATTGCCTCTACTGACAACTTGTATAATAACATCATTTCAAAGGAGAATTTGATTAATGCTCAGGAACAGGATCTCACTTTGGCTAAGATCAGACATGTTGCCAGTGAGACAAAGGATATGTCTAAATTGCCTTGTTTTTATTATCAGGAAGGAGTCCTGATGCGTGCCTACAGACCTCCTGAACTGAAACAACTAGACACCTGGTCAGAAACACATCAAGTTGTCATCCCTTGTCTGTAAGACCAGCCATTATAGAACTAGCTCATGATGGATTGTCAGGTCATCTAGGCATCCAAAAACCTACAAGAAGGCTCTTCAACATTTTTTGGCCAGGAATGAAAAAGGATGTGTCACACTATGTAAAAACATGTCACATATGTCAAATTGTGGGTAAGCCTAACGAACGCCTTGTGCCAGCTCCTCTGACGCCTATTCCAGTTCAGACGGAGCCCTTCGAAAAGATCATTCTAGACTGCGTAGGGCCCTTACCCAAAACCAAATGAGGGAATCAGTATTTGTTAACCCTCATGGATCCCACTACCAGGTACCCTGAAGCATTCCCTCTTAAGAACATCACATCAAAGACCATTGTAAAACATCTAATACATTTTTTCACCTCGGTAGGAATTCCAAAACAAATTCAGTCTGACAAGGGTAGCAATTTCACTAGCAATTTTTTCCAACAGATAGTGAATGAGCTAAACATCGACCATGTTACCTCCTCGGCTTACCACCCCTAATCCCAAGGCTGTCTGGAGCGGTTTCACCAAACATTAAAATCCATGATGAAGAAGTATTGCTTGGAGCATCAAGGAGACTGGGATGAAAGTATTTCTTTCCTTCTCTTCGCTTTAAGAGAATCTCCTCAAGATTCTTTAGGTTATTCCCCTTTTGAATTACTCTATGGTAGACAGATCAGGGGGGCCTCTCAAAATATTAAAGGATCAATGGTTTACTCAAAATACTCCTTCAAGCCCCAGTGTGTCTGACTACATCAGTAACCTTAAGAATAAAATCAGTGAAGTCAGATCTTTTGCTAAATCAAACTTCCTCAAATCTCAAACTAAAATGCAACAGAATTCTCTTCCCAAATCTGTCATGAGAAGTTTCAAACCAGGAGACAAGGTTTTACTTTTCTCCCCACTCCAGGCAATGCTCTTCACAGTAAGTTCATGGGACCTTATGTTGTGGCTCAAAAAATAAGTCCATTAAATTATGTGGTCCACACTCCTGACCGTCGTAAGGATTCCCAACTAGTTCATACTAATCTAATGAAACCTTACCACTCCAGAGAACCAGAGAACGACTTGTCTCGCGCTGTACCTGTATGTCTGGTAGGGAAGGAGTCTGGTCCTGTGCCCCCCGAGGAAGAGTCCGACATCGAATTCCTCTTCTCGTCACCTAAAGGACGCCCTCAAACAGCCAAATCATGTCCAACCTTGATGAGGTGTTTCTTTCCTTAACACCTTCACAACAGTCTGATCTTAAAAAGTTATTGCTAGACTTTTCTGAAATCACAGGTGACCTTCCAGGAGTTTCTAATACTATCCAACATGACATAACATTAATATCTAATGACATCAAGCCTATAAGACAACCAGCCTATCGCATTTCACCCATTAAAAGAGACTTGATGAAAAAAGAGGTAGACTATCTGCTCTGTCATCACCTTGCAGAACCTAGTATATCTCCTGGGCTTCTCCTGCCTGTTAACATCTAAGCCAGATGGTAGTAGTCGATTTTGCACCGACTACAGGAAATTAAACAAAGTGACGGTGCCAGACTCCTACCCATTGCCCTTGATAGAGGACCTTATAGATAGTATAGGAGTAGCCAAATTTGTAACCACTATAGACTTACTTAAAGGTCACTACCAGATTCCCCTCTCGGACGAGGCCCAAATAATATCCGCCTTCATCACCCCCTTCGGACTATACCAATACACAGTGATGCCCTTTGGCTTGTCTAATGCTCCCGCCACCTTCCAGAGGGCTATAAATTACATCACTCAGGACTTGGAGGGAACATCTGCATATCTGGACGACCTGGTGGTGACTGCAGACGACTGGGCGACACATCTGACCCGTCTTCGGAGGCTGATGGGTCGGTTGCAGGAAGCCGGGCTTACAATCAACCTGGCCAAGTCCACCTTCGGGAAGTCTACGGTGGTCTACCTGGGACATGTGGTGGGGAACGGCAAGGTTCACCCCAAGAGAGCCAACGTGGAGGCCATCCTTGGCTTCCCTGTCCCTACCACCAGGAAAGCTCTCATGAGGTTCTTGGGGATGGCTGGGTTTTACAGACGTTTCTGTAAGAACTTCTCCACCCTGGCCGCCCCCTGACGGACCTTATTAGCACTTCCGTCCCCTTCCACTGGACCCCGACCTGTAACCAAGCCTTCCAACACCTCAAGGCGTTCCTCTCCTCGGAACCCGTGGTCTGGACGCCGGATCACTCCCGCCCCTTCCATCTACAAGTGACCATATCAAGGGGGTGGACAACATCATCGCCAACGCCTTATCAAGATCTCCCGTCTCACCTCCTTCATGAGCCCATTACGGAGGTCTTAGGGGGGGAGGAAATGTTACGGCCCGCCCGTAACATGCATTACTACCATCACCTCCTCCGCTTGTTACCTCGTTCGCCACCTCTCCGCCTCCCCTTCCACGTCACCGTCTCGTGAACCTTCCACGCCACCGTCTCGTGAACCTTCCACGTCACCGTTTCATGAAGCCCCCGCTACTGTCCCAAAGTTGGATTCACGCGGCCCCCTTTCGACTCAACCGAAAGTGTTGAGCCAGCTCTTGGTTTTCTGGATTGGCAGTTGAGATCCAAGCCTCAACCAGTGAACACAACGCCTCTTGGGTCTACCGTGGGATCAACCATCACCCAGCATTTCACCACTGCGACACCGCATAAGTATCACTTCCCCTCGTCCGTGTTTTCCACATTGCCTCTATATAGGATTAGGATTATTGTTAGGTATTAAGTTGGGTTCTTTATTGTTGTATTTATTACTGTGTTATATGTATATGTGTATGTCATTTTCCTGTGTTTCATGTTATATATCTGTGTTTCATGTTTCTTGTTATATGTGTCAATTTCATTATGGGTTATTAAAATAGCTTTTTAAAGTGACCCCCTTTTGCATTTCCTCACCAGTTGAACCTGCAGTTTTTTTTTTTTTATTGTTATTGTTCACCGGCTCTCCGATGCCAATCTTACCAGTTTAACCGGTGAACGTAACAGCTCCATCATGGAATGAATTAAACTCATATCTCAAGATACCACTATACATTAAAGCACCTACAAACTTTTCATGTTGTTCAAGGCAAATGAGGCAAAAAATATCCTAACACCTTACCAATATTGAACTAAGTAAGACTAACCTGTGGATCAGAAACAATTCTCAGGACCTGCACTTCCGGGGCATGTTCACGGGCCTTGGCTGCTCTCCTCTCTTCCTCAACAAGTTGCTCCTGCAACATACAACCAAAAACTCAACAGACAGCAGCACATATGCAAGTTAAATCTTTTCAACTTTGTTATATCATTTATCCCTAAAAGCTTTTTTTTTCTAACTTTTCCCTCAAGGTTTCTTTGAGTTTCAGAAGTACATCCTGAGAAGGAAGTCCATTGATCTTAGCACATGAACTGTTCTATCCCATAAAGATAACTAAGTACACCAAACAAATGATGATGATGATGATGATGATGATGATAACTGAAACATAATAATGAAGCAATGTTACAAAACATATCTTCTAAGCTCCTTATCAATTACAAATAGAAATCTTCAGTACCATGGGAGAGCAATATCTCCACCAAGAGTTTGAAAGATGATAATTGAAATGAGAGAGCAATAAGAGCTAAAACAATGTTCCTGCAAGATTCACTTTCACTCTTTGTTGTGCAGTGACTATGAGGCTCTTCCTGAATAGTTGCTGAGTCATAGTGGGTCTTGTCAAAGTAGCTTGGGATGGTTGAGATGCTCCTCGGGGCTGAAAGATGTCCATAAGGTTAAGTAGATCTGTCTGCTTTGTGGCCCCTAGCAGGGAAATCTGAGAGTGATATCTCTTCTTTAGTCTCTCCAACAATGCTCTCTTATGTGGTGTCAGCCTGCAAAGCACCAAAATTCCTAGTCTTCTGAAAATGATGTATCACCCTACAGTCATAAAAAAAATAAATAATAATAATAAAATTATAAATCAATTAGATATACCCAACAAAATTATCCTAGAACTACTGATCATGAGCACCAAAAAGCATTTTATAAAAAAATGTAACAAATGGTAACTACTGAAAAATGAAATGGGATGGGCTATTGCTTTAGGGTTAAGCTTGTATTGGTAAAATCTGTGCTATACAAAAGTATGTAACATACACCAGAATCAATTTGATTGAATTTATAATAAATTTGCAAAATGGTTAACATAAAGATTATTGTGGACAGAAAAACTCACAGAAAATTAACCTGTAACATTTTTAATACTACCTATAAACTGAAGCTTCTCAGAAAATAATGATGGTATGAGAACATTAACTTCTCTGTGAGTTCTACACTAATTCTATACTGCAAAAACAAATGCTTCTATATTCTGATATTCAATTCAATAAGTCTGGCTTACAGTAATGACACTCACTTGTTCCTAACACGCAGGGCAGAGAGAGCTGCATGAGGGAGTGGCCTAAACCACCTCTGGACCATGCTGCCTGAGAACCACCGGCTGCTGGAGACTGATTCTTGTTCAACATGTGGAGCAACATTCTAAAGAACAAGATCACATCACTAAAGTCAAGTCTAGATAACATGATGAGCTATATGGCAATGTATGGTATGCACAGACTGACTACAAAGTTTATAATAAGGCATCAAAGCTCTGCAACCTACCTTAAGACATTCTCTTATAGCTGCTGACACTAACTGAAGAGTGCTGGGAGGGCAGTCAGGCATGTCAGGGGCCAAAGCAGCTAAACCTGATGTAGACACAAGGGCCAGACACCCTGTCATCTCTTCTGATGGACTAAAAAATGCCAGGCCACCACCACTAAGTTTCAACACCTGCAATTATAAAATGATATCAAGATTTTAGCTTATATGCATCAAAGAAATGATTTTTTTTTTTTTTTTTTTTAATAAATGAAAAGAAACATGGCTGATATACTGACCAGAGAAAGTTGGTGTATGCCAAGGACTGTTATAATGCTCCTGAGGATCTCATCAGCATTCACACAGATGTATAGACTGCATGTCTCCTGGGCTAGTGCCAACAGACTCACTTGATTGGTTTGAACAACTCCCACCACTGCTGCACTGCCCCATGCTCGGGAACAACTGTAAGAAAGCATGAACTTTTTCATCTATGGACGGGTCCAGGATTTTTAGTTAAGGTGTAATCTAGCCTAGGTTAGGGTAACTTGATCTAGTTAAGAAGTTAATTTTAAAAACAATGGCCTACCATTAACATTTTACTATTTTTACCCAATAATTTTCCTTAGCTTAAATTCATACCCCTGCCCACTAGTGAGACAAATCTAGCCTAAGCTTAATAGATAATGAGATACTGGTAAATACTAACTTCCGACAGCAAGCATACATAAAACAACAGTACAATCCACAAAAAAACTAAATGAACATCAATAAAAATAGTTAAAATCAGATCTACACATTAAACATATATTTTCCAAATAACACGTTGCTAATAAAGGTCTCCTACACCAGAATTATTCTATATTACCTAATTATAGCCTACAGTATACACTGCAAGGAAACTTTCATCAGATAAAAATTCAATGAATCAATGAAATATGATAAGTCAGTCACTACACTGGAGATTAAAATAATTGTGGCAGCTAGCACTAACTAATTTTGTCAGGCCCAAGATATGTTCAACACTTAGAAAATGGTCAGTTGCTGCTGATACCATACTGGCAATGTGAACAAACCAGCATTCCAGACAAAATTAATATACTGTGCAATATCAGGCTAGCTAGCTATATAAAATTTGTATCTTTAGTAAATTTCAAATATATATATATATATATATATATATATATATATATATATATATATATATATATATATATATATATATATACAGTAAAGTCCCGGGTTATGTCGGTCAAACTCGAGTTACAGTCCACTATAAGGCAATTTAAGATTAAAAAATTGAAAATTTATAAATCATAAAGTGCTGGATTTATTGTCATTGTTGGTGGTTCCGCTTGAATACAATAATACCCTGCCTCACTTCCACCACACCGTCGCCCCTGGCAAGAGTGTTATCCTACTTCTGCGTTTACTGACTCAAGTTCTTAGTATCTTGCTCAATGGCACCAAAGAGAAAACTTCTTAGTGACAGCAGTGATGCTAAGAAAAGGAAAACCATTACGCTACAAGAAAAAGAGGACATAATTAAAAGACATGAGAAGGGAGGCAGCAGCTGTGTGTGAGGGAGGGAAGAAGAAAATGGGAAGCCCGTTACCATGACAATGGGGAGGTTGACGACCTTGAGGGCTCGCGCACCCATCACAACAATAACAACTCCGGAGCCTTCGCCTGGGCCACACGACACTCACAGCTGACTTGCACTGTCTGCGCCTGTCTGCTGATCCCTATTGCCCTTTCCTATTGCATTTCCTGCCCCGCTGCCCACGCTTCTACTCCCACCGCACTGCACTACGCTCCCAGCTGTCCACCCTGGGCGTCACAACATTCGACCTGCCCACCCTTCTGGCGGCCTCAGGCGTCCACCTCTCTCTGCAACCTGCAGTCCTTCGCATTCGTGGCCCTAATCAACAACAAAAACAAGCTTGTGTTTCATATTCCTACATACTTGTAAATAATATAACAATATAACCTTTAACTTACCTGAATGACCATAAACAATGATTGGTTGAAAACTCCATAATATGCTTTGAAATGTACAGAAACTCGAGTTACGTACAAAATCGACTTATGTCATGTTTCAGGAATGTAACTCTGACGTAAACCGAGACCTTACTGTATATATATACAGTATATATATATATATATATATATATATATATATATATATATATATATATATATATATATATATATATATATATATATATACCGTAGACCGGGGTGAACTGGTCCCCCCTGCCAGCTGGGGTGAATTGGGCCACTCCTCAAAAATATTATGAAAAGTCTGAAAATTGAAAAAAGTGAATACTTACCTTGAAAGCCCACTTCAGTATCTACACAACTTAAACTTATGGTTCATAGGGCATCCTCCCAAAAAAATGTGTTTTTCAAAGTTGCAAAATCTTCGTATCCGAAAAAAAAAAAGCTTTTATTCAATTTCTCCTTAAAGTACACTAAATTTTGTTGAATTTTTATAAAAATTGCAGGTCATATAGATAATTCTTTGTTCTTTTGCATGCTTTAATCAGAAATAAAAATTTTTTCTAGTTTTTAGTGCTATAGGCACTTCAATGAGTGGCCCGATTCACCCCAATGTATTCGTATACCGGGGTGTATCGGGCCACCACACTTTCATTATGTTTTTGCTAAATTAAAGCTTCCTAATGTTTTTTCTTTTTGTTATAACCATCATTAAACTTCCTCCTCACACCACTGATGTACTGCAACCTCTTGATGTTTGCTATTTTAAGCCTTTGAAGACCATCTGGGGAAGAAGATGTTGACGACTTTCTGGAAGTTTGAAGAAGAGACTGTAGAAAAGAATAGGAAAGCACCAGAAGAAAGGACATCAAGGAAGAGATTCCACAACAGCACACCATTAAAGGAGCCCAATTCATCAGAGGAGGAAGATGCTGAGCTATTGAACAGCAGTCATTCTTCAATCAGCAGTATAGAGGACATGGACGAAGATGAAGAAATTGAAGGTGTTGCAATGTTTAATGCTTGGAAGTACAGTAGAATACAGAAAAAGAGAGAAATAGAAGAAAATGGCTACTATGCGGTGTATTATGGAAAAGCACATATTGGGCATGTGATTATGTATGGCAAAGAGTTCTTGAAAATGAAGTTTTTGGAAAGAAAACCAAATGACAAGTATGACAGGCCAAAAAGGGATGATGTTGATGATTCTGTTGATGTGAAATATGTGTTTTGTGGACCCATAAAGCTTGTGGGCACAACACCTTATCAGATTTGAGGTGTGGATGTGGCCTATAAGAACTATAAAAGATCTAAATACATACTGAGAGAGAGAGAGAGAGAGAGAGAGAGAGAGAGAGAGAGAGAGAGAGAGAGAGAGAGAGAGAGAGTAAAATACATAAAAAAGATACTGAAAATTTTTCAAACTTTAGTTCTGCAAAAGATGGTCCAATTCACCCCAAAAGGTGGCCTCATTCACCCCAGGACTTCAGCATATAGTAGGCTACTTATTTATGTTAATAACTTCTATAATGATAATCAAAATTATTATTTTCTTTCAGGGAATATGTATCACATAGTAAGGTACCTTCATACAAATTTTCAATTGATTTGACTGATTTGTGTAGATTTTAGAATAGAAGATGTAAAAAGTGGCCCATTTTCACCCCGTTTAATGCTATATATATATATATATATATATATATATATATATATATATATATATATATATATATATATATATATATATATATATATATATATATATACAGTAAGGTCCCGGGTTATGTCGGTCTCGAGTTACATCAAACTCGCACTTATGTCAGTCCACTATAAGGCAATTTAAGATTTAAAAAATTGAAAATTTATAAATCGTAAAGCGCAGGGTTTATTGTTATTGTTGGCCGCCAGGCGTCACTAGTGGTTATCCACCACACCGCCCACTTCATGCTTGAATACAATAACACTCTACGTACCTCAGTTCCACCACACCGTCGCCCCTGGCAAGAGTGTTCCTACATCTGCGTTTGCTGACTATCTTAGTATCTTGCTCAATGGCACCAAAAAGAAAACTCCTGAGTGATAGCAGTGATGCTAAGAAAAGGAAAACCATTACGCTACAAGAAAAAGTGGACATAATTAAAAGACATGAGAAGGGAGGCAGCAGCTGTGTGTAAGGGAGTGAAGAAGAAAATGGGAAGTCCGTTACCATGACAACGGGGAGGTTGACAACCTTGAGGGCTCACGCACCTATCACAACAATAACAACTCTGGAGCCTTCGCCTGGGCCACACGACACTCGCAGCTGACTTGCACCGTCTGCGCTTGTCTGCTGATCCCTATTGCCCTTTCCTATTGCATTTCCTGCCCCGCTGCCCACGCTTCTACTCCCACCGCACTGCACTACGTTCCCAGCTGTCCGCCCTGGGCGTCACAACATTCGACCTGCCCACCCTCCTGGCGGCCTCAGGCGTCCACCCCTCTGGCAACATGCATTCCTTCGCGTTCACGGCCCTAATCAACAACAAAAACAAGCTTGTGTTTCATATTCCTACATACTTGTAAATAATATAACAATATAACCTTTTACTTATATAACGCTTCTACTCCTACCGCACTCCACAAAGCTCCCAGCTGTCCGCCTTGGGCGTCACAACATTCGACCTGCCCACCCTCCTGGCGGCCTCAGGCCGCCCCTCTCGGCAACCTGCAGTCCTTCGCGTTCGCGGCCCCGATCAATATATTCCTACATAGTTGTAAATAGTATACCAATATAACAATATAACCTTTTACTTACCTGAATAACCATAAAAATTATTGGTTGAAAACTCGATAATATGCTTTGAAAGTACAAAAACTCGAGTTACATACAAAATCGACTTACGTCATGTTTCAGGAACGTAACTCTGACGTAACTCGGGACCTTACTGTATATATATATATATATATATATATATATATATATATATATATATATATATATATATATATATATATATATATATATATATATATATATATATATATATATATATATATATATATATATATATATATATATATATATATATATATATATATATATATATATATATATATATATATATATATATATATATATATATATATATATACAGGTAACCCCGCTTAACGAAGGGGTTACGTTCCTAAAAAACACTTCGTTAAGCGAACCAAATATAACAAGTTTAACCCCTGATTTGAAGTTCCATTGAGAGTAAGCAAAGCGAGAGTGCAGCATAGTACAGTAAAAGGTTTAATGAAAGTAAAAATTATGAAGTTAAACATTTAGGTAGTTTAATTTAAGTCATTATAATGTACACTAATGTATATACAGTCAACACTCGGCTATCGCGACTTCAGCTATCGCGTTTTATTGTTATCACGCACCCATGAAAAGCTGCTAAAATTTCATTATCGCAACCTCAGATGCCTGCCATCGCGCACCGAGCCATGACGTCATGGGATATCTGAGCGCTCATTAGCCAAAACCGCCTTCCCGCCAAGATCAATTCGGCTATCGCGCTTTCGGCTATAGCGCGGCTATTTCGGCCCCAATTGGGCGTGTATCTACATAACTTTATAATGATGATGATCTTAACTTTATGAAGGGAGGGAGAGTGAAACGGGAAATACACTAACCGGCAACCTATGGAATGTAAACAAAGTGTGCATCATGGTACCGCATACAAAACTTATGTACCACATTTCCACAAGGCTTTCCATTTTATCCATTGTAGAGTCACGAGTTCAGGTGGTTCTTTTAGCTTTCAAGGAAGATGCGGTCTCACCAGCCTTCTTAATAGAGTCTGCTGACTTGAAAATAGTAGAGAGTAGATGGAGTCAAGATGGTGGCAAGCAATGCTATTAGTTTTCTGGCCTCTCTCTTGTCTGTGAATAATACCCAGCTTCACTTCCAGAGTAAGACACTTCCTGGTCTTCTTAGGAACGTTAGGCCACATTGCAGGACGTTTTGGTGGTAAGTTGAACTAGGGAAGATGAGCTGCTGGTGACGCTGTTATGTTTTGACTGGGGAGTGAGTGCTGCGTGTGATCTTGATCTTGATCTTGATGCTACAGGTGATGCAGAATTTCTTTTGAGTCAGGCCTTTGTATCGGCAGCGCCTGTGTTGTCCACGAGGCTTGATCTTGATCTTTATTCTACAGGTGTCTCAGGATTTCTCCTGAGGCAGGCCTTAGTACCAGCAGCTCATGGTGTATTCAAAAGCCTGTCAGCTTGCATGATACGGTGGGGCTTTCAAGTTTGGAAAAAATTACCTGGATAAAACTTCGTTAAAGTGAGTTTGGTGTTCGTTAAACGAGATGGTAGTAAAACGAAACCTTCGTTGTAGCGAAATTTTGTTGTGTGAACCTTCGTTAAATGGGGGTTGCCTGTATATATATATATATATATATATATATATATATATATATATATATATATATATATATATATATATATATATAAAACTGGCCATTAATTAATTTAGTCAGACTAAAGTTACACTGAAAAAAAAGTACTACAATAAAAACAGACTCAGTGTGCACAAAGGAAATGAATCTAGTTTCCTTTGGAAATGAAGAATCTAGCTTCCTTTCCTCAGTAGGCAATGACACAAAGCTGTCAAATCAACTCTTGAATTATTACAAAGGTGATGCTTGTTTACACAATAACTAAAAACATGTGATTGAATTAATATTTTCTTTTCCTTTTTTTTTTTTTAATTGAATTGCAAATAATATACTCAGTAACTGAAAATAATCAACCAGTCTGAAATAGCCTGCAGGGGAGGCATCCACACTCCTGGACTGCCCCCTGGATCTGTCACAGCAGAAAGGAGCTGAATTAGGTTAAGTTGCTGGTGGGGGGCAGGGCCAAACCTCCTGGAAATCCCTCTGGATCTGCCACTATCATCATCATGTACAAGTACACAGCATGATTAAGGTCTCTTCCATCCTTTACAACATATCTTTATCAGCTGCCCAACTTATTTAAGACACCTCAAGCAAAGTTTCTTATTATCACTTTCCACTGAGTTTTCTACTTGCCTTACACTTGGGGGTTTACACTTGGCAATTTTCGGGAGGCAATACAGTGGTACCTTGAGATACGATTTTAATTAATTCTATAACCATCGTTGTATGTCAAAAAAATTGTATGTCAAATCAATATTTCCCATATAAATACATGTAATATGAATTAATGCGTTCTAGTGCTATGAAACCACCCGAAAACACAGTTAAATTACATATAATATACACAATTTGTAAATAAATAAACAAGTAATAACACACATAATGATGAAAAAAACACATTAATATGATAAATGTTAATAAAATGAATAAAAAAAGAAAAGAATTTTACTTACCACAGTGATGGTGAGCTGCAGCCTGCAGGGGAGGAGGAGGAGGAGGAGGAGGAGGAGGAGGAGGAGGAGGAGGAGGAGGAGGAGGAGGAGGATTAATACGTACGTAATGTACGTAAACACAAAAACATTGCTAAACTTATTTCTAATGCTAAACTTATTCTTAATGTTTTTTTGGGGGGTGGCTTTTTAAATCTTTTTTTTTTTTACGTAATCATCACCTAATCATCACTTTCATGTCTGGCCTTTTTGGCCTCACTTTCATCAGTTTCAGCACTCTCACGTCTGGCCCTTTTGGCCTCACCTTGACTTTCACTAACGGAGGCCTTCACAAAGTATCGATCAAGAGAGGTTTGTTTCTGCCTCCTTTTTAGAATGCTACGAAAGAATGTGAGACACGTATCATTATACAAGACACTCGCTCTGCCTGTAGACAATTTATCAGGGTGTCTTTTTTCCACAAAATCTGACACTTCCTGCCACTTGCCTAGGATATCACAAATTTCACGTGAAGTTAGTTCCTCCTCCTGCTCAACATCCTCCTCACTGCTGAGTTCTTGCATTACCTCCATGTGGGAAATCTCGTGTAACTTCTTCAGCTCCTCTGTCGTGAGTTCTTCAGCGTGCTCCTGAACGAGTTCAGCAACATCTGCCTCGTCTACCTCTAAGCCCATAGAGCGACCAATAGATACAATCTCCTCCTCAACATGATCGAATCCCTCAAAGTCTCGCTCTAAAACAACATCTGGTCATAATTTTCTCCGAGTTCAATGTTCTTTTGGTAACACCTTGCCAGGCAATATCTATAAGCTTAACACAGATCACAATGTTGTAATGTTGCTTCCAAAACTCCCTCAATGTTAGGTTCGTATTTTCAGTAACTTCAAAGCAACGCTTGAAAAGATGCTTCATGAAAAGTTTCTTAAAGTTGGATATCACCTGTTGATCCATGGGCTGGAGGATAGATGTTGTGTTGGCTGGCAGATAGACAACTTTAATGAATTTAAATTCATCTAAAAGGTCATCTGCAAGGTCATGGGGGTGACCGGGGGCATTATCCAAGAGGAGGACACACTTAAGTAGCAGACCATTATCGGTCAAGTATTTCTTGACTGAAGGACCAAAAACTACGTTCATCCATTCAATAAAAAACTGACGTGTCACCCATGCTTTACTCTTTGCATGCAACATAACTTGTAATCTTTCTTTAATCACTTTATGAGCTTTGAATGCCTTTGGATTTTCTGAGTGATAAACTAGTAACGGTTTCAATTTGAAATCGTCGCTAGCGTTGGCACAAAGGGCAAGCGTTAGCCTATCTTTCATAGGCTTGTGACCGGGTAGACTTTTTTCTTCTGCCGTGATAAACGTACGCCTAGGCATTTTCTTCCAAAACAATCCTGTTTCGTCACAATTGAATACTTGTTGCGGCAGGTATCCTTCTTCACAAATGAGTTTTTCAAATTCCTTAATGAAATTTTCAGCCCCCTTAACATCAGCATTTGATGCCTCTCCATGACGAATGACAGAATGAATGCCACTTCGTTTCTTAAAATTGTTAAACCATCCATGACTGGCTTTGAACTCATCACTCCCTTGGCCACCCTGCGATGATTCTCCCTGTCTCGGCTGCTACACGCTTAAGGCCTTGGAAAATGGTGCTAGCCTTCTCACAGATGATCGCTTCAGAAACAGAGTCACCAGCCAATTGCTTCTCCTTAATCCATATTAAAAGTAGCTGTTCCATCTCATCATGTTTATCAGTACGTAGCTTGGAAATAATGATGATACCTTTGGAAGGTTGCAGCTTCTTGATCTCTTCCTTCTGCTTGATGATTGTGGATATTGTAGAAGGATTGCGGCCATACTCCTTTGCCAAGTCGATGATACGAATGCCACGCTCATACTTTGTGATAATTTCATGTTTTGCTTCCATCGTGATCATTTTCTTAGTTTTTTCTTTTCACTAGCTTTGTCTTTAGCTTTGGGACCCATGGTTAATAACAAAATAAAGTATATATATCCAGAATAAGACGAAAAATTAGCACAAACACAATGAATAACACAACGTGTTTGAACAATGAGGCGTCAACAAACAAACTGAGCGGTCGGCAGCCGACCGCAGATTTTGCTATCTAGCGTTCGCTTCTACAATAATTATTATCATTCATCGTATCTCAAATTTTTCGTTGTATGTTGGGGAATAAATTTTCGAATATTTCATGTCGTATCTCAAAATAATCGTAAGTTAGGACGACCGTATCTCAAGGTATCATTGTATTGCCGAAACGTGTTGCCGATAGCATTTTAGGTCTCGGTCTGAGACTGGGAGCATTACTCTTGGCTGAGGGGCAAGTGACTTGGAATGCAAGGGAGCATGAATCAGCGATTGACTACATGCTGGTGAATGGAAGAATGCGTGAGATTGTGTCACACATGTGGATAGATGAGGATGGTATGGTGGATATTGTGTCTGACCACAATATGCCGGATGCAGAGTGAGAATGAAGTGAAAGCGGCAGGTAAGGAAAGGAGGTGGAGACTGAGAGATGTAGGGTGGGAAAACTTTCAGGTAGATCTGAGTGAAAGAAGGTGGGACGATGATGTAAGGGTACATGATGTGCAGCACCTGAATGAGACTGGTTGAGAATGTGTGGAGTGCTGCCGAGAATCAGATAGGGTATGTATTTACCTAGTTGTAGTTTTACAGGGCCTGGGCTTTATGCTCGTGTGGCCCCGTCTCCATATCTACACTTATCCAATTTCTCTTTAAAACTATGTACAGTCTTTGCTGACACCACTTCCTCACTCAAACTGTTCCAAGTCTCAACACATCTTTGCGGGAATCCAAATTTTTTAACATCTCTCAGACATCTTCCTTTCCTCAGTTTCTTATTATGCGATTTTGTGCTTCTATTGTCACATTCTTCTCTCAGGATTAGTTTCTATTATCCACTTGATCCATTCCGTTAATCAATTTATAAACTTATATTAGATCCCCTCTCTCTCTTCTCTGTTCCAGGGTTGGTAGATCCATAGCTTTTAGTCTCTCCTCATATGTCATCCCTTTAAATTCTGGAACCATTCTTGTAGCCAATTTTTGTAGTCTCTCCAATTTCCTTATGTGTTTCTTTTTATGGGGGGTCCACACAACTCCTGCATATTCCAATCTAGGTCTTATTTTAGTACTTATCAATTTCTTCATCATTTCTTTGTCCATATAGTGAAATGCTAATCCAATATTCCTTAGCAAATTATACGTCTCTCGGAAAATTCTATCAATATGGCTTACCAGTTGATTGTTTTCTTTCATTGTCACTCCCAAGTCCTTTTCCTTTTTTACTTTTTCTAGTTTTACTCCATCTCCCATCTTATAGATTCCCACTGGTCGTCTTTCACTTTTTCCCATTTCCATGACATGGCTTTTGTCCACATTGAATTCCATCTCCCATTTTTACTCCATTTCCAGATCTTGTTTAAGTCTTCCTGTAGTATTTCACAATCCACTTTTTGTTTAATGGCTCTGCACAGTTTTGCATCGTCCGCAAACAGATTTATCTAGCTGTTCACTCCCTCTGGCATGTCGTTCATGTATACGAGAAAAAGTATTGGCGCCAATACTGACCCCTGTGGCACTCCGCTGTCTACTGTTCTCCACTTGGACTTCATATCTTTAACTATCGTCCTTATTTCTCTCCCCCTCAAGTAATTTTTCATCCATCTCAATGTACTTCCTTTTAAGCCAGCCTTTTCCTCTAACTTCCATAGTAATCTTTCATGTGGCACTTTATCAAACGCCTTTTTTAAATATAAATAAATACAGTCAATCCATCCCTCTCTCTCTTGTACTTTATCAACTATTCTAGAGTAGAAACTCAATAAATTTGTTACACATGACCGACCTTTTCTAAAACCAAATTGGCTATTTGATAATAATTTGTTGTCTTCAAGAAACTCAATCCATTGCTTCTTTATTACTTTTTCACACATCTTGCATATTACACTAGTTAGTGATATCAGTCTGTAATTTAAAGGTTCTTCCTTCCTTCCGCTCTTATATATGGGAACCACCTTAGCTTTTTTCCACTCCACTGGCACTGTTCCATTTTCTATTGAGCATTTTATGATGTTGTATATAGGACTTGCTAGTTCTTCTCTACATTCTTTCAGTATTTTGCCTGAGACTTCATCCGGGCCCATTGCCTTCTCTTCATCTAACTCCTTCATCAACTCTCTTATTTCAAGCTTGGTTACTTTGATCTCTTTCATATGGACAGTCTCTCTATTACCCTGTGGTCTTTCAAATTTGGATTCCTTAGTAAATAAAATTTACTATTTAACAGTTACGCCATACTTTTTGGGTCTTCCACCATTCCGTTTTCTTCTTTTAACCTTTCTATTGTTTCTTTTTGTCTTATTTTTCCATTTATGAATCTGTAGAACAATTTTGGTTGTTCCTTACATTTTTCGACAATGTCTTTTTCATAGTTCCTTTCTTCTTCCTTTCTCACCTTAGCATATTCATTTCTTGCTGTTTTAAAGTTTTCCTTATTTTCTGGATTTCTGTTTCTTCTCCACCTTTTCCATGCTCCATCTCGTTTCTCCTTTGCCCTAGCACATCTTGCATTAAACCAATCTTTCTTTCCTTCTTCTTTAGGTCTATATTTCAGGACATATTCCCTGACTCCTGTTCTGTATATTTCCAAAAATAAGTTATATTTCTCTTGAACTGTTTCTGAGTTTTCCATCTCCTCCCAGTTTACGTTTTAAAAATAGCTCTTGAGGTTCTCAATATCAGCCTTTCTGTAATTCAATCGGTCTCTTTTGTATGATTGATCTCTATCTTCCTTTCCTTCTTCTATATCCATTTCTAATATTATATGGTTATTCTTTCCCAATGGGCACTTATATCTTATATCATCGTTAATTTGTATATCCCTTGTAAAAACTAGGCCCAATCTCGTCGGCTCATCGTTTCCTCTGAATCTTGTGTTTTCCTTTACTCTTTGGACCATCAAATTATCTATCATTAGGTTCAGAAATCTATCTCCCCAGGCATCTTCCCTCATACCACTTTCATAATTTTCCCAGTCCACCTCCTTACAGTTGAAATCTCCTACCAATATCACTTTTCTCCCTTCTTTAATGATTCTTGTAAGACTCCTTATTGTGTCATTTATCATGTCTTTATATTCTTGGTTAGTCCATGAGTTTGTTTTTGGTGGCACATATATTCCAATGATTGTTAACTCCTTTTTATTAATATGTATCTTAATATACAGTATTTCTGATTTTCCTTCCCCAAACTCCACTTGATTTACCACTATCTCCTTCCTTAACATCATCATGAGAGTAGGTAGGAGAAAGAGAGTATGCAAACCATGGTGGAACAGTGAAATCAGAGCAGCCAGGAAGGAGTGAAAGAGAATGAGTAGACAGTGTAAATGGTTGAGGAAAAAGAGACATGAAAGTGATGAGGCAGAGAATGAGTACCTGAATAAATGGGAAGCATATGTGAAACAACAGAGACTCACAAGGCGAATGATAATGAAAGCTAAAGTGAAGTGTGAAAGGAGTGTGATTGAATCTTTAAGAGAGAAAGGCAAGGAATGTGGCCGTGAATGGTACAAGTTCATGAGAGGTGAGAATATGTCAGAGAATGTTGGGGTGGGGAGTCTGAAAGTGAATGGGGAAGTTATAACAGAGAAGAATGAGATCAGGGAGGCAATTAGACAGTTCTGGGAAGAGGTGGGTGGTGTAGGTGAAGTGTTTGGTGTGAGAGAAGGATGTGTGACTCTGGAGATGAAGAATGCAGATGAACTGAATGAGAGAATCAGCAAGGAGGAGGTAGAGAGATGTGTGAAAAGGCAGAAGAATGGGAAGGCAGCAGGTTTAGACGGGATACCATATGAGATGTATAAAAATGGTGGGGAGGTTGTTATTGACAGGATGACTGAGGTGTTTAACCAGGTGTGGGAGGAAGAGAGGGTGCCAAGAATGTGGAATGAATCCAGGGTGACTCTGTTGCATAAGGGAGGGCACAAGAGTAAGAATGAACTGAAGAACTATAGGCCAATTGCATTATTAAACACAGTAGGTAAAGTATTTAGTGGAGTGCTGAATGAAAGATTGCGTAAATGGATTGAGCGAGCTGGAGTGTTAGGTGAGGAACAGAATGGTTTCCGTGTGGACAGGAGGGTTGAGGATAACTTGTTTGTGGTAAATTAAATGATTTGTGAAAATAAGAAAGGACGGAGGCAAATTGTATTTAGGTTGTTTGGACATAAAAAAAAGCTTATGATAGGGTGGAGAGAGAAATGTTAGTCAGAGTCTTAGGAAAGATTGGGTTGAGTGAAAAAATAATCAACATAGTGCATAGCATGTATGTTGACACCAAAGCTAAATACAAACTAGGAGATATAGAGACAGACTGGGTGAAGAGTGAAAGAGGAGTTAGGCAAGGATGTATTTTGTCACCAACCCTTTTCAGTTTGTATACAGAGGAGTTAGCAGCCAGATTGAGAAGAATGAATGCAGGAGTAAGAGTTGGAAATGAGAAGATAGGTGTGCTCCTTTATGCAGACGATGTGGTGGTCATGAGTGAGTCAGAAGTTGAGTTGCAGAGAATGCTGGATGTTGTGGATGGATATGGGAGAGACTTTGGAGTTAGGTTTAGTAGTGAGAAAAGTAAGGTGATGATAATGAATAGGTCTGAGGATGAAAGCAATGCAGTATGGAAAATTGGAGAGAATGAGATGAATCAGGCACGAGAATATAAGTACTTGGGTGAGTCCAAGTGGGTGTGAAAAGACAAAGAATGAAAAGTTAGGTTTAGTAAATCAGTGGGTAGGATAATTGGGGAGTGCAGCAAGAATGAGAGCAAGCAAATATAATGTGCTGAGAGAGGTGTGGAAGAGTGTGGCGGTGCCCAGCATAATGTATGGTATGGATGTGATTGCATGGAATGAAAGTGAAATTGACAAGCTAGAAGTGGGACAAAATAGAATAGGTAGAATGGCACTGAATGCACCGAGGTACACAGCAGTAGAAGCTTTGAGAGGGGATATGAGATGGAGCACCTTTAGGGAAAGACTAGTTAAAGCCACACTTAGATACAAGGTCAGGCTGGAAAGAATGGATGATGAAAGAATAGTAAGGAAGGTGTACCTGTGGAATGAAAGTGGGAGTCAGTGGAGGAAGAGGTGCATGAAAATGACAGAGAGGAGTGGTTTACAAGTGGTATGGGGGATGAGAATGGCTGGGAAGAATCAAAGTGAGCGTGAATGGATCGTGACAAGAGGAGGCAGGGTAGGAACTGAATGGGATGCAAGGAAATGGAAGAGTGAGATAGACAGAGAGGTAAAGTTGGTGGGACTGAATATATGGAAGAATAGGATGGAATGAAAGAGTACCCTGGATTGGTACAAAGAAAAGGAAGCCCCGATGTATGAAAGGTGGTATGATGGCAGCCTGGGTGGTGACCTTCTCTTCTGAGCTAGGGCACAGTGTATGGATGTGAATGCAAGGAACTACAGGTGGTCTGAGTCCCGCAGCAAGGTGTGCCAGATGTGTGACATGGGGGAGGACGAGACGGTGGAGCATGTCATGCTGGAGTGTGAGAAGTATGAGAGAGACAGGCATGAGATGATGCAAGTGATCTTGAGTGAATTAGGGCATAATAAGAAATTAGGAATGAAAGAGTGGAGAAGACAGGAAGGGAATGGATGATGTTGCTGCTGGGACTGTGTAGAGAGACGAGTGAAAGGATGATGGAGGCTGTGAAGGAGTATCTGGAAAGAATGTGGCGAGCGAGGTGTAGGGATCATTCACAAAGAGAAATGCCACTTTTATTTTTTATTTTTTCTGTTTTGTCTTTTTTGTCCTCTACAGGAGCAGCCGATCCAAAGGCCCGGCTCTGGAGCGATCCCGAGCCACCTGTAGCATCAAGATCAAAATCAAGATCACTCACAGCTAGCCGACCATGTTGGTCTTGTATTGCCGCTATTGCCGACTCGCGGCAATATAAACAAACATGTCGGAACCCAGGGAAGCATCCCTGATGAATGCAGACAACTTCATTTGCAGTCGGGAGGGCGAGATGGCCTTGCTGGAGCAAGTGAGGGAAGTGAAACATTTGTTGGACCCACAAGACGAGGTTTACAAGAAGCTTAGTCTTCGAAAATACGTTTTCCAAAGAGTGGCTGATTCACCGAAGGAGATGTGTATCCTTCATGATAAGAGGAGTCAAGCCGTAGCAGCTCTTGATACTGTTCCTTTGGAAAGCGTATCCATTGTCGCAGGGTCTCGGAGTCTTCCAGACAAAATTCAGCCACAAGAGTATGGTACACACTATTCGTTTCCCGTCTTTTCAGCCACGAGCGCATCCACAGACGTTTCCTTTTTCCTGCCATCATCAATTCATGTAAAAAAAGAACAGCCATCGCTGCCTCTTCATCGCTGGAGGAAGAATCAGGACCAAAAAAGTTCTTGCGGAGAGCCATCTTGTTGGTTTGTTTACGTCCTGCCAGCTGATACTCTCGGCAACATCTCCCCAGTAGTGTGAACGTACTTCCTCCCGAGAGCATCCAGCCGGAATTTTCGGCAACACGTTTCGGCAATATTGCCTCCCGAAAATTGCCAAGTGTAAATCCCCTTTCTTTAAGCAGCACCCATAAAATGCTAGTGTTTCTGCCATTTATTGCCCATAGCTATTCAGAGCATGTTTTCTCCTGTCAATGCAACTTCATTGGGTACAAAATAATCAGCATAACAGAATTATTTTCAAACTCACTTCGGGCATGAAAGAAGTATCCAAAGTTTTCCATGCTTGACACACTTTACAAGAGTGCAACCAAAGGTTGACACAACAAAAGTGGACGCGAGTGGAGTTGGAGTGGGTGCTGTCCTACTACAAACGGACCCTACAAGCGGCATCCTCCATCCCATCGCCTATCACTCCGCCAAGCTGAAAAAACATCAACTCAACTACTCCACCATCGAGAAGGAGGCTCTGGCACTCGTCCTGGCGCTCCAACGTTTTGAGTGCTATCTTCATCCTGGTCCTCAAACTACGAAGGTCTTCACCGATCACAATCCTCTGGCCTTCCTTCACGCCATGAAGAACCGAAACCAACGCATTCTTAGGTGGGCCTTGTTAACTCAACCCTTCAACTTGGAAGTCCACCATATCAAGGGGGTGGACAACATCATCGCCGACGCCTTATCAAGATCTCCCCGTCTCACCTCCTTCATGAGCCCATTACGGAGGTCTTAGGGGGGGAGGAAATGTTACGGCCCGCCCGTAACATACATTACTACCATCACCTCCTCCGCTTGTTACCTCGTTCGCCACTTCTCCGCCTCCCCTTCCATGTCACCATCTCATGAACCTTCCACGCCATCGTTTCATGAACCCTCCACGTCCCCGTTTCATGAAGCCCCGCTACTGTCCCGAAGTTGGATTCGACTCAACCGAAAGTGTTGAGCCAGCTCTTGGCTTTCTGAAAATGCAAGTTGAAATCCAAGCCTCAACCAGTGAACACAACGCCTCTTGGGTCTATCGTGGGATCAACCATCACCCAGCATTTCACCACTGCGACACCGCATAAGTATCACTTCCCCTCGTCCGTGCTTTCCACATTGCCTCTATATAGGATTAGGATTATTGTTAGGTATTAAGTTGGGTTCTTTATTGTTGTATTTATTACTGTGTTATATGTATATGTGTATGTCATTTTCCTGTGTTTCATGTTATATATCTGTGTTTCATGTTTCTTGTTATATATGTGTCAATTTCATTATGGGTTATTTAAATAGCTTTTTAAAGTGACCCCCTTTTGCATTTCCTCACCAGTTGAACCTGCAGTGTTTTTTTTTTTTTATTGTTATTGTTCACCGGCTCCCCGATGCCAATCTTACCAGTTTAACCAGTGAACGTAACAGTGTAACACTCAGTCCCGTTGACGGCTCTCAGCCGTCGCAAGTTCTCTACCCTGTATCTTCGTACATAATCGTCTTAGGTTTGTAATCTTCACACACGTTATGAGTCAACATACGGGGCAAGTTTACACTACTTGGCAAGTTACCTACAAGTCCTCACTTGTCACTCACAGCAGGAAATATTCGCGTGCCGACAGTTCAGGCTTTG
>NC_059255.1:696116-831116 GCF_017591435.1 Portunus trituberculatus | reverse complement strand
AAAAGGGAGAGAGGAGACCTGATACAAGTTTATAAATTGATCAACGGAATGGACCAAGTGGATAATGAGAAACTGATCCTGAGAGAAGAATATGACATCCGAAGCACAAGATTGCATAGTAAAAAGCTGAGAAAAGGAAGATGTTTGAGAGATATTAAAAAATATAGATTCCCGCACAGATGTATTGAGACGTGGAACAGTTTAAATGAAGAAGTAGTGTCTGCAATGAGTGTGCATACTTTTAAAGTAAGATTGGATAAGTGTAGATATGGAGATGGGGCCACACGAGCATAAAGCCCAGGCCCTGTAAAACTACAACTAGGTAAATACAACTAGGTAAACACACACACACACACACACACACACACACACACACACACACACACACACACACACAGTACAGGAATATGAAGAAATGATAAGTGATACAGGAACATGTCTGGAAGAAATGTTGGGTGGCTGTGAACGAACTATAATGATGGGAGATTTTAATTGTAAAGAGGTGTGTTGGGAGGACTGGTCAATGGAAGGATCAGAGACAACATGGGAAATACACTATTGACACTGGCAATGGAAAATGTGTTAACTCAGTGGGTCAAAGAAGATACTAGGTTTGGAGGAGAGGGAGCATCGTCAAGACTGGACTTGGTCTTTAGTACAGAGCCAATGGTCATTGAGGAGATGAGGGTGGAGTGCCCTTTAGCAAAGAGTGATCATGCAGTTTTGGAGTTCAAGGTGATAGATGAAGAGAAATCTAGAAGAAATGAAGAATATAAAGTGGGAAGATGGAATTATGCCAAGACAGATTTTGGAAACCTAAAGAAATTCTTTCAAGAGACAAATTGGATGAAATTCAAGAGTGCTAAGGAGCAAATGAAAAGTGGAAGGAATTTATAAAAATATACAAAGAAGGTGAGAAAAATTTGTACCAATAAGACAACATAGAGAAGTTGGAAAGCAGGACTGGTTTAACGATAGATGTGAAAAGGCTAGAACAAGAAAAGAGGATGCATGGAAGAGGTGGAGAAGGAAAAGACGGATTAAGCAGTGGGAAAGTTACAAAAGAGCAAGAAATGAATATGTGTTGATTAGAAGAGAAGAAAGAAAGAAACAAGAAAAGGATATAATTGATAAATGTAAAGACCAACCAAGGCTTTTTACAGACATGTGAACAACAACATCAAAAATAGAGAAAGTATTGAAAGTTTAGAAGTAAATGGAGTATGCAGTGAGGATCCCAGGAAATGGCAGAGGCTATGAATGGATGCTTTCGGAAGGTATTCACAAAGGAGACTGCTTTTGACAAACCACTGGTAATGGAACAGAAAGGGATTATGAAGGAGTTTCAAGTAACTGTGGAGGAGATCAAGAATATGATGGGGAGTTTAGAAGTGAGAAAAGCTGTGGGACCTGATGGGGTATCAGGATGGATTTTAAGAGAATGCAGGGAGCAACTGGCAGAAAAAGTTTGTGAAGTAATTGATGCCTCATTAAGGGAAGGTGTAGTGCCCCAAGACTGGAAAAGAGCTAACATTGTCCCAATTTATAAATCAGGTAACAAGAGAGACCCATTGAACTATAGACCAGTGTCACTTACAAGTGTGGTAGCTAAGATGTGTGAGAGGGTGGTGAAGAATAGATGGACAGACTTCTTGGAGAAAAATGACATACTTTGTGAGTGTCAATTTGGTTTTAGAAAAGGGCGTTCATGCACGACAAACCTGATATGTTACTATTCGAGGGTGATAGATGTAATACAGGAAAGAGATGGTTGGGCTGATGGAATATATCTGGATTTAAAAAAGGCCTTTGATAAGGTACCACACCGGAGACTGATCTGGAAACTTGAAATGGTAGGAGGAGTGCATGGCAGTTTACTAAAATGGATGGAAGACTTTTGGTAGGAAGAGAAATGAGAACAATAATTAAGGACAGACCATCAGAATGGGGCTTGGTGGAGAGTGGAGTTCCACAGGGATCAGTGTTGGCACCAGTAATGTTCGCGGTCTACATAAATGACATGGTGGATGGGGTGTCCAGTTATGTGAGCCTATTTGCAGACGATGCAAAATTGTTAAGAAAAGTGAGATGTGACAAAGATTGCGAACTACTCCAGGAAGACTTGGACAGAATATGGAAATGGAGCTGTACATGGCAAATGGAGTTCAACACGACAAAATGCAAGAAATTAGAGTTTGGCAAGAGTGAAAGAAGAATCAGGAGTATGTACAAGATAGGAAATGAAGACATAAAACCAGTCATGAAGAAAAAGACCTTGGGGTGACAATTACCAATGACCTATCGCCAGAGAGACATATAAACAAAATAATTGGAGAAGTATTGAACTTATTGAGGAACATAAGAGTGGCGTTCGTATATTTAGATGAAGAAATGATGAAGAAAATAATTACTGCAATGATAAGACCGAGGCTTGAATATGCAACAATACAGTGGGCTCCGAACTTAAAGAAACACATAAGGAAACTAGAGAAAGTACAGAGGGCTGCAACAAAAATGGTGCCTGACTTAAGAGATTTGACTTATGAAGACAGACTGAACAGAATGCAACTTCCGACCCTGGAAAATAGAAGAGAAAGGGGAGACCTGATAGCAATATACAGAGTGATGATTGGCATGGAAAAATGGATAGGAAGATCTGTGTATGTGGAATGAAAGAATGTCGAGAGGGCATGGGAAAAAACTAAAAATGGCCACTTATAGGAGAGATGTGAAAAAATATAGCTTCCCTCATAGAAGGGTGGAAGCATGGAATAGTTTAGACGTGGAAGTGGTCAACGCAAGGAATATTCATGATTTTAAGAAAAGCTGGACATTAGTAGATATGGAGACGGGACAGTACGAGCATAGCTCTTTTCCGTATGTTACAATTAGGTAAATACAATTAGGTACACACACACACACACACACACACACACACACACACACACACACACACACACACACCGGCCCAGTAGCTCAGTGGTTAGAGCGGTGGCTTCACAAGCCAGAGGACCGGGGTTCGATTCCCCGGCCGGGTGGAGATATTTGGGTGTGTCTCCTTTCACGTGTAGCCCCTGTTCACCTAGCAGTGAGTAGGTACGGGATGTAAATCGAGGAGTTGTGACCTTGTTGTCCCAGTGTGTGGTGTGTGCCTGGTCTCAGGCCTATCCGAAGATCGGAAATAATGAGCTCTGAGCTCGTTCCGTACGGTAACGTCTGGCTGTCTCGTCAGAGACTGCAGCAGATAAAAAAAACAGTGAATTACACACACACACGAGACGCGGTAGAGGAAGCACGCAATACCGTCACTTCTGAGAATCAGCTGATCTTCACTACCTTTGTTTGGGTTTGCAGTGGCCTGGGCGAAAAGTGTGGACTCATTGTTTTTTTTCATGAATACAGTGTTGAATAATAATGAGTGAGAAAGAGATTCCATCTAAATGCAGGTATGTGACAAGGGAAAGAATGAAAGCTGATGATGACAATGTTGGTGAGGGAGAAAGAGAATTTGAAGGCATTGATACAGCGCAAACTTCACTATTTGATAGAGTCTTGACTATTGAACGTAAATTAGATAAATTGATAAAGGAGAGTATGGGAATGAAAGAGAATGAAGAACAGGATAAAGAGCTCCAGAAATTGAAAGAAAGGATAAAAAGAGTGGAAGAAAACAAAACTAGGCTAAGAACCGAAAATGAAGAATTAAAAGTCCAAATAGCGAACTACAAGAAATTGATGGAAGAAGGACTCGATAAAGCCGAGAAAGAAAAAGAGAAGCTAAAAGATCTAGTTAACAAAGAAGGAGAAAGAGTACAAGACGTGATTAAAAAAGAAGTACAAGCATGGAGAATCCAAGATAAGAAAGACAAGGAATCATTTCAAGAAGTATTTCAAGAACAGTTAAAAGAAAGAGATGAAAATATGACAAGCAAAATGATAGGAGTCCTCAAGAAAAAAGAAAATTTAGTAAGAGAAATTGCAGAAAAAAAAGTAATTATTTTTGGACTGAAAGAAAAAAATGTTAAATATAGACCAAGAAGGGAAAAAGACGAAATGAAATCAGTAAAAGACCTACTAAAACATCTGAATGACGAGGATAGACAGAACTTAGAAGAGGAAGTAGAAGAAATCCATAGAATGGGACCATATCAAGAAGGAACAGTGAGACCAATTAAGATATTACTAAAATCACAAGCAGCAGCAGCAGAAGTACTATATAGAAAAACAAAACTCAGAGAAACAGAAGGTTGCAAAGATATATATAAAAAGAAAAATAGAAACAAGGAGGAAAGGAAGAGACACAATGAACTGGTGGCAGAAGCAAGAGAAAAAAATAATGAAAGGTCACAGGAGTAGAAGAAGCATTTTTTTGGAGAATTCTAGGAGACAGGATAAGGAAATGTTATATAAAAGAGAAAGAAGAGAAAAATATGGAGCAAGTTTAACTAAAAATGATAAGAACAAGAGATTAAAAAATGATGTATACAAACATAGATGGGATTTTATCTAGTAAATTAGAATTAAGAGATTACACAAAGAAAGAGGAACCAGATATTGTATGCCTGGTGGAAACAAAGTTAAATGAGGCAATAAAAATAGACATAGATAAAAGGTATAATATATGGAGGAGAGACAGAGTAGGTAGAGGAGGAGGAGTCATGATGATGTTAAGGAAGGAGATAGTGGTAAATCAAGTGGAGTTTGGGGAAGGAAAATCTGAAATACTGTATGTTAAGGTACATATTAATAAAAAGGAGTTAACAATCATTGGAACATATGTGCCACCAAAAACAAACTCATGGACTAATCAAGAATACAGAGACATGATAGATGACACAATAAGGAGTCTTACAAGAATCATTAAGGAAAGGAGAAAAGTTATATTGGTAGGAGATTTCAACTGTATGGAGGTAGACTGGGAAAATTATGAAAGTGGTATGGGGGAAGATGCCTGGGGAGATAGATTCCTGAACCTAATGATAGATAATTTGATGGTCCGAAGAGTAAAGGAAAACACAAGATTCAGAGGAAACGATGAGCCGGCAAGATTAGACCTATATACCAATTAGACCTATATATACCAATTAACGATGATATAAGATACAAGTGCCCATTGGGAAAGAGTGACCATGTAATATTAGAAATGGATATAGAAGAAGGAAAGGAAGATAGAGATGAATCATACAAAGAAGACCGATTAATTAAAGAAAGGCTGATATTGAGAATCTCAAGAACTATTTTAAAAACGTAAACTGGGAGGAGATGGAAAATCTAATTTTTAATACTAAAATTGATTTCTTCACTTACCTGTTTTTCATACAAAATATAGCAGTTCCACTGCTCCACATACCTTTTCGCCAAGAAACCGCCTGCTTTAGTCTCAAGGGAGAGAACCTGACTGGGGGAGGAAGGGAGGGCAGTGAAGTTTTGTATGAAAAACAGGTAAGTGAAGAAATCAATTTTAGTATTAAAAATTAGATTTCTGTCACAGACACCTGATTTTCATACAAAATATAGCAGACTCCCACATTGAAGGAGGCGGGAGTCAGAAGAAAGTGCCAGGCGTAGAGGGTGAAAACAAACTGTCCATATGTAGACACTAACCTCTTGGTTGAGGCCGGGCAGCATAGGGGTGCCAGCGGGCTCGGCTGAGGGTTTGGAGGGTCCTCCTAACCCGTGTGTCTAAAAGGGAGCAGGCCTTAAGGATCAGGGGATGAGTGTTCCAGGAGCGTGCTCAATATCCTGACGCAGAGGAGAAAACCCCGGCTACTGACCCAATCAACTAAGACGAGCAGTGTAAGTGAGCGCTGGAGTGTTCACCTGAGGGAGCCGAAGCGTTACCCCAGAGCAAGGAGGACCTTGTGGTAGTTGTCAGCCCACAATGTGACCGGCTGCAACAACTGGACCCAGGGAAAAAACGTCGCCTTCCTTCCGCACTATATCGCGGAGATAATGGTCGGCAAAGACCGAGTGAGTCCTCCAGCGTGCTGCCTTCAGGATGGTCGGAACCGAGCAGTTTTCCCAGAGGAGCATGGAGGCAGCAATGCCACGGATGTCATGGGCACGGGCATTGACCTCGAGGCAGACAGAGTCAGAAATAGCCTCATGGGCAAACTTGATGGTATCCCTGAGGAAGTATGAGATGGCCGCTTGCGACATAGGTCGAGAAGGGCGTTTAACTGCAACAAACAGATTCCTGGGCTTTGTCTCTGAAGCAGTCCGTTGTAAGTAGTGGCAGAGAGCCCGAACAGGGCACAAAAAGCGCTCCTCATCCATGGAACCGAGAATGGAAGTAAGGCTCTTAATACGGAATTCCCAGGGCGTGCTGTGAACTCCCGTATCCGTCTTAGCAATGAACTCAGGGAGATAGCAGACCATAAAATCCTGTTCTTGCCAGCTAGTCCGGGAGGAGAGGGCCTGGATCTCCCCTATCCTCTGCGCTGTAGCTAATGCCAGGAGAAAGAGTCTTCCTGGTCAGGTCCCTGGAGGACGAGAGCCGAAGGGGCTCGAAGGGGGCCTTGGACAGGTAGCGAAGAACTACAACCAGGTTCCAGGAAGGACTAAGATTCCTAGTAGGTCTGTGGGGTTGAGAAGAGCACGCCTTGACAATAGCACTCAACACCCGGTCATTGTTGAGGTCCATACCCCTGATTGCAAAGACTCCATTCAGCATGGCCTTATAACCCTTAACCCTTAACTTCCGGGGATTAAAATATTTTTTCCTGTCTAATGACGGGAAAAATGGTACACCTAAAATTGTCAGAACACAGTTTGAATACTGATAATTATTTTCTCTGTGTTATTCTGAATACAATGATGTACTTTCCAGCTCGATATGACGTCTGAGAGTTTAGTTATTGCCTTATCAAAGTTTCCTCCTCCGGAACGGTGTGACCAGTCAAGAGGAAACAGCCCGGAGAGCGACGCGCTCTCTCTCTCTCTCTCTCTCTCTCTCTCTCTCTCTCTCTGTGTGAGAGAGAGAGAGAGAGAGAGAGAGAGAGAGAGAGAGAGAGAGAGAGAGAGAGAGAGAGAGAGAGAGAGAGAGGAAGGAAGGACATATTATCACTGATTTCTGAGTGTGTGTGTGTGTGTGTGTGTGTGTGTGTGTGTGTGTGTGTGTGTGTGTGTGTCATATATCACTGATTTCTGAGACACGTGTGTGTGTGTGTGTGTGTGTGTGTGTGTGTGTGTGTGTGTGTGTGTGTGTGTGTGTGTGTGTGTGTGTGTGTGTGTGTGTGTGTTTCACAATCACATATGATATACATTTTCACACCAAAGCGATGTCGCTTTGATGGTATATATTGCTTGAAAATGAGTCTTCCCTTGAAAAGCATAAGTGACTCATCTATCACTAGGTTTTGAAATGGCTTGAAAAGGACTTGAATTTATTTACGAGACTGTATGACAGGCCTAATTTTCCAGAGTGGATCATCAGTTTTAACATTGCAGAAGTGAAGGTATTTCAATATGTTGTCATATCTGTCCCTTGTTATGTACCGTGCAAAGATTGGCATGTACAGCAGATCACTCTTCTTCCAATAATCATGCCTCAAAGCTTTTCTCGAATGACTCATAAGAAGCGTGACGGCTATGAACGTCAGGAGTTCATTTCTTGTGATGTTTTCCACTCTTTCTCGTGAGAGCTATGGGGCACATCATCATCATCTGCTGTTTCTTCATCATGAAAAGTGTTGCTCTCACTCACTATATGGTCCAAGAAAGCATCACTGAGAAACGCCATGAAATAGTCACAATTGTGTTGCACAGGAGGGAATTCAGCTGTTATGCCAGGAGACACAGATAAATCAGGCATAACTGGGAAAAATCATCATTGAATTCCCTCCATTGAAAGACAGGTCGGGTCTCGCGCCACCTCTGCCACGCCCCTTGATCGTCTCCCCAGAACGCGAGGAGCACGCGCATGCCTCGTCTCCTAGAAACACTCTGTGTCCTTGACACATTATCTGGAGTCTGTTCTTCATCATTATTGCCTTCACTGTCACTTATACTGTGTAAGAGTCTCTGTCTCTCTGTCTGTTCTCCTGAGAAAGCAGGTGAATGATGCTCTACATCCGTGTCCTCACTACTAGTCTCTTCACTTTCCCCAGTTTCTTCTTCTATATATTCACTGTCACTTTCTTCTAGCTCAGAACCACTGCTAAGTAAAAGGGTTCTGCCTTGCTCCATGGTGATTTACAATCTGACCCGATCCTTCGCTGTTATCACTGACCTTTCTACCCAGCGTCACCGGAGTTGCCAAGTGTCGCCCATAAAACGGAAAACAGTTCAGTTACCTCTAAAATTAGGAGCTCTTGTGGAAACACTTGTGTGGTAAAAGATGCCAGATACTTCTACTCACCATCCGCCTCAAGAGAGCGCGAGACTTAAAATTACGCCGGGAAAAATCTTGATTACTGGGACGAATCTCGTCACTTCGGACGTTCTGACGCAAACGTTTATATACGACCGCCGGAAGTTAAGGGTTAATGGCAGAGGTAGAGAGATTGCAATCCTGGCGCAGGTGAACGAGAAAATCTGCGACCTTTTGGACCGTGGGATTGGAGACAGTGTGTCCGTGATCTTTGCACCACTTCCTGTACACCTTCCACTTGTGCTGATAGTTGGAAGCAGAGGAAGGCCTCTTGTCGTGAGATAAGAACTGGGCCACCTTAGAGGAGAAACCCCTGTGCCTCAGAAAGCGCTGGATAGTCTCCACCCTGTCAGCTGAAGCCCGGGGAGACTGATGTGGAACTTGTGGATGTGTGGCTGTCTCAATAGATCTTTGCGAAGAGGGAGGCGGCGGGGAGGCTCCACTGACGCCTGCCAACAGATCTGGAAACCATTCCTTCTGAGGCCAGAAAGGGGCTATGAGGATGAGACGGGTGTTCCGGGAAGCCCGGAGCTTGTTGAGAACTCTCCTGATGAGGGGGAAGGGTGTACAGATCCTGGTTGTCCCAATTGTAGAGGAAGGCGTCTGTGGCAATGGCCGCCGGATCCTGAAAGGGGGACACAAAGTTCAGAATCCAGTAATTGAGACGAGTGGCGAACAGGTCGACTGTCGGGTAGCCCCAGACCCGCCACAGCAGGTGACAAACATCCATATGTAAGGTCCACTCTGTGGACAGGGATTGGTGTCGGCGGCTGAGGCAGTCGGCCACCACATTGACTGAGCCCCTCACAAACTGGGGCAAGATCGACACTGCATGCGCTTCTGCCCAGTCAAGGACCTGGCGTGCCTCGAGGTTGAGAAGGATAGAGTGAGTACCCCCTCCTGTGCAGGTAAGCGAGGGCCGTGGTGTTGTCCGAGAAGACAGCGACAACTGAGCCCCTCACCACCTCCGTGAAGTGCTGGTGGCCGAGACGGATCGCACGGAGTTCTAAAACGTTCACGTGGAGCGTCTGTTCCTGGATGTTCCACAGGCCACTCACAGAAGCCTGGAGGAGCGACGCACCCCAGCCGACTGTAGAGGCATCCGTGTAGAGAAGGTGGTCCGGAATGGCAACCTGAAGAGGCTGACCCTGCCCCAAGTTCTCGTCCTCCAGCCACCATTCCAGGTCCTGACGTGAAGCACTGTCCCAGCTGACCGAATGGTCGTCTAGCATCGACCACCTGTCCCATTGCTGGTTCAGTTGGATCTGCAGGAGACGGGTCTGCCTCCTGGATCCCGCCACTAGATGTATGAGGGAAGACATGTGCCCCAGAAGTCTCAACCAGTGCTCCGCTGGGGGGGGGCGGGCAACTGAGGAAGGAGCGGAGTAAATCCTGGAGGCCTCGAATCCTCCCCTGGGTCGAGAAAACCCTCAAAAGAGGGGAGTGAATCACCATCCCGAGGAAGGTTTTCTCCTGTGCAGGGGTCAGGGATGACTTCTCCCAATTTACTCGGATGCCCAGGTCCGAGCAGAGCCTGAGCAGACAAGCTGTGGCGTGTCGAGCTTCTACCGCTGAAGAGGCCAGTACCAACCAGTCGTCGAGGTAGCAAAGGATGCGGAAGCCCCAACGATGGAACTCCGCCAAGACAGGAGCCATCAGACGAGTGAAAACCTGCGGAGCATTGGAGAGACCGAAGCAGAGGACTCAAAACTGAAAGTGGTACCCCTCCCACACAAAGCGCAGGAACTGACGGTTGTGGGGATGAATGGGCGCCTGAAGATATGTGTCCTGAAGGTCCAGTGACACCATCCAGTCGTCCTGTCAGATGGCCGACATTACCGTCCGGACAGTCTCCATCCTGAATTTGGTGGTGACAACGTACTTGTTGAGGAGGGAGAGGTCAATGATGGGGCAGAACCCACCTGTGGCCTTTGGAACGACAAACACATGGGTGTAGAAACCTGGGGAGGGAGGTGCTTCCTCTATAGCCCCTTTTGTCTAGAGACGCTGGAGCTCCATCTCGAGGGCGAGACCCTTGGGTGACCCTGGGGCATAACCCCTGCGATCCTCGAAGAGAGTGGTCAGGGTGGAGGGAAGAGAAGGGATCTGGTAGCCTTCCGCAGAACGCTGAGGACCCATTCCTCTGCCCCGATCTTGAGCCAACCTTCCCAGCAAGGGCCAGACAGCCCCACCACCCCATGGTGAGACTGTCATTTCTGAAAGGACACCTCCGTCCTCCTGACTGCCCACTAGGGTGGGCAGAGAGGTCTGGAAGATCCACCCGAGGATTTAGGACGAGGGCGAACTTGTGTTGCAAGGGAGGAGCAGCCGGAGGCCTCGAGGCTGAGGGGCAGGAAGATGAGAACCGCTCCACCAAGGGAGTACCGGTGGCCGGACATGGACGAGCCAGGGCCCTGAGAGCAGTCTCATGGAGAGTCATGGCAGCATTATTCCTGGAAGACTGGAATGCCTCCTGCAGCTTGGCCTCATCAAAGAGGAGAGGAGAAAAGATGGGGGACCGTCTAAGGATGCCCTTCTCCACCTGAGAGAAGGCAGGTCTGAGGTGGGCAATGTAGGACTCCCTTCTCCAGGCCGAAGATAGGCATTGACGTAAGTAGAATCACGGCAGATGTCATTCAAGGCCATACGAGCTGTCCCTCTAAATCCAACAGGTGCGAGGGGAGATGCGGTACCGACAGTAGGTGAAGGGCACCTAAACACCAAAAAGAGTAGTTGAGTGCGTCCAGAGAACGACCAACCACTCCCTCCATCCTGGTGACCTCCTGCTGGTCATGGATAACCCTTGGCTCAAGGGAGCCCGAGTTCAAGGCATGGTGCAAGTCTTGGTTAATGGCAGTAGCCTTCCCTGAGCCTTCCTGGTCCAATACTGCGTACATCCTGGCAAACCTGCCTGAAGGATAACCAAGAGAAGCCGGCTTCCTGTCATTGGCCTTCAGGTAAGAATTGTTGGCTTGCTCCCAGAAGAACTGGAGGGGTTGAGCCCTAGCGAGGAGAATCGGCCCTCCCTGTGACTCAGGTGCACCAGCTCCGGGCACGAGAGGACCCTCTTGCTCAAGCCTTTGGCCCCTCGCGTCCTCAAACACTGAATTGATGTAATCCATCATACGATGGTACATGGAGGCTGATGGGGCTGGGTCTCATCCTCCTCCAGGCCCCCGGGGATGTGGAGGGACGGGGCAGGTCCTGGAGACAAGGAGGCCGGGCCCTGCCACCCCGAACAAGAAGGCCGGGGGGAACCATGGAGTACCTGTCTATCAGTGCTATCCATGAGGAGAAGGTCACTACCCCGGAGACGGGCAGTCTGGGGGGTGCCTCCAGGAGCGGAGACGCCAGCCTCAGAGGGGAAGCACACACCTCGAGGGGAGGGGAGGTCCTGGCGCCTCTCTGGCATAAGACAGTGGGTTTGGTAGGATGTAGGGGGGTCGGCTGACTCTGAGCCCATAGCGGCCGAAAGGACATAGGTGGCAGCCCGTGGAAAGGGCATGGGTAAGCCACCTGGTAGGCGAAGGGCAGAGCATCACCCTTGCCTGGGCCCTCACCTTGGGCCTTGGGGGAGGAGCCAGGAGCAGTGCACTGGTCCACCCTCTCCCTGTCCCCCCCACCGACCGGGCCTGGGAAGGAGCCAGGCCACCGGTCACCACTGAGGTGGGGCAGGACTTCTTGATCCTTCTAGCGTCATCCTTAGGAGGATGAGAACGCTTGGAAGCCACCTCAAGCCCCCAGACGGCCCCCCCTGGCCCCCTGACTTGATGTGACTGCACACACCTTTTTGCATCAGGACTCTGGGGGGGCAGGACACTGAACTTCATCAGGTCTCTGCCCAAGGACGAGGGGAAAGCTGAAAGAGGTGGGTCAGTAGCCAGGGAAGACACAGGGTTATGTAACTCTCCCAACCGTGAAGACACCAGGCTGTCAACAGAAGCAAGGAGTTGCTCCTACCAGGATTCCAAAAACAGGGAAAGATCTATAGAGACTGGAGGCTTAGACCCCTGCTGAGAAGCTGAATCATCAGCAGTGAGCTCATCCTGAGAAATTACACTGCCTGCCTGAAGGGCAACACCTCCAACAGAACCAGCAGAGGAGACCTGAGAGCTAGAATCCCCAGACATATGGCACGTGTCACTGCTGATACCAGACCGGGTAAGAGAGCCCTTAGACTTACCCTTTAAGTTAGCTTTAGCCTCCCACTTGCGCCTCAACCCGCATTGATACTTGTAGGCGGTAAGAATCTCATCCTTGCTCCAGCCAGAACACTCATCACACCTCTTACCTAGGCTGCAGAACTCCCTGCACTTGATACAGACCGAATGAGGATCATGGAGGACACTACCCAAGACCCTGGAACAGTCAGGCCTAGAGCAAATCCGTCTCGTGGGCTGTGGCGAAGGAGACGTAAACACTGCAGGAGGACCAGCAGGGGCGTCCATATGGCTGGCCAATACACCCTCCAGGACGGGAATAGTCAGCCCCGGAGACACAGGAACATCACTAGATTCTTCCTCCATAGAAACAGGAGGAGAAAAGAAGGCGAAAAAGGCGAGGAAGAAAGGAAGCAGCGGCGGAAACGCAGGTCTACTCGCTCTGCGCGCCGAGAAATAACTGACGGTTGTCCACGCAGTGTGCTGGCGGCAACAATGAGCGCCGCGCTGCCAGGCGTAGTGCTAAAGCAGGCGGTTTCTCGGCAAAAAGGTATGTGGAGCAGTGGAACTGCTATATTTTGTATGAAAAACAGGTCTCTGTGACAGAAACTCATTAACGGTTCAGGAAAAATATAACTTATTTTTGGAAATATACAAAACTGGGGGCAGGGAATATGTCCCGAAATATCGACCTAAAGAAGAAGGAAAGAAAGATTGGTTTAATGCAAGATGTGCTAGGGCAAAGGAGAAACGAGATGGAGCATGGAAAAGGTGAAGAAACAGAAATCCAGAAAATAAGGAAAACTTCAAAACAGCAAGAAATGAATATGCTAAAGTGAGAAAGGAAGAAGAAAGGAACTATGAAAAGGACATTGTCGAAAAATGTAAGGAACAACCAAAATTGTTCTACAGATTCATAAATGGAAAAATAAGACAAAAAGAAACAATAGAAAGGTTAAAAGGAGAAAATGGAATGGTGGAAGACCCAAAAGTATGGCAGAACTGTTAAATAGTAAATTTCATGAGGTCTTTACTAAGGAATCCAAATTTGAAAGACCACAGGGTAATAGAGACTGTCCATATGAAAGAGATTAAAGTAACCAAGCTTGAAATAAAAAGTTGATGACGGAATTGATGAGGAAAAGGCAATGGGACCGGATGAAGTCTCAGGCAGAATACTGAAAGAATGTAGGGAAGAACTAGCAAGTCCAATATACAACATCATAAAATGCTCAATTGAAAATGGAACAGTGCCAGTGGAGTGGAAAAGAGCTGAGGTGGTTCCCATATATAAGAGCGGAAGGAAGGAAGAACCTTTAAATTACAGACCGGTATCACTAACTAGTGTAATATGCAAGATGTGTGAAAAAGTAATAAAGAAGCAATGGATTGAGTTTCTTGAAGACAACAAAATATTATCAAATAGCCAATTTGGTTTTAGAAAAGGTCGGTCATGTGTAACAAATTTATTGAGTTTCTACTCTAGAATAGTTGATAAAGTACAAGAGAGAGAGGATGGGTTGACTGTATTTATTTAGATCTAAAAAGGCTTTTGATAAAGTGCCACATGAAAGATTACTATGGAAGTTAGAGGAGAAGGGTGGCTTAAAAGGAAGCACATTGAGATGGATGAAGAATTACTTAAGGGGAGAGAAATAAGGACGATAGTTAAAGATATGAAGTCCAAGTGGAGAACAGTAGACAGCGGAGTGCCACAGGGGTCAGTATTGGCACCAATACTTTTCTCGTATATATAAATGACATGCCAGAGGAGTGAACAGCTACATAAATCTGTTTGCGGACGATGCGAAACTGTGCAGAGTCATTAAACAAAAGAGGATTGTGAAATACTACAGGAAGACTTAAACAAGATCTGGAAATGGAGCAAAAAATGGGAGATGGAATTCAATGTGGACAAAAGCCATGTCATGGAAATGGGAAAAAGTGAAAGACGACCAGTGGGAATCTATAAGATGGGAGATGGAGTAGAACTAGAAAAAGTAAAAAAGGAAAAGGACTTGGGAGTGACAATGGAAGAAAATAATCAACTGGTAAGCCATATTGATAGAATTTTCAGAGAGACGTATAATTTGCTAAGGAATATTGGAGTAGCATTTCACTATATGGACAAGGAAATGATGAAGAAATTGATAAGTACTAAAATAAGACCTAGATTGGAATATGCAGGAGTTGTGTGGACTCCCCATAAAAGAAACACATAAGAAAATTAGAGAGACTACAAAAATGGCTACAAGAATGGTTCCAGAATTTAAAGGGATGACATATGAGGAGAGACTAAAGGCAATGGATCTACCAACCTTGGAGCAGAGAAGAGAGAGGGATCTGATACAAGTTTATAAATTGATTAACGGAATGGATGAAGTGGATAATGAGAAACTGATCCTGAGAGAAGAATATGACTTTAGAAGCAAAAGATCGCATAGTAAGAAACTAAGGAAGGGACAATGTCTGAGAGATGTTAAAAAATTTAGTTTCCCGTTAAGATGTGTTGCGACTTGGAACAGTTTGAGTGAGGAAGTGGTGTCAGCAAAGAGTGTACATAGCTTTAAAGAAAAATTGGATAAGTGTAGATATGGAGACGGGACCACATGAGCATAAAGCCCAGGCCCTGTAAAACTACAACTAGGTAAATACACACACACACTAGTGTATACACACACACACACACACACAGACACACACACACGAATGGAAAGCAGTGAGGCAAATGGGCAAGCCTCTTACCGTGTGGCCCATGTTCATCTAGCAGTAAATAGGTATGGGACGTAACTCAAGGGGTTGTGGCCTCTCTTTCCTGGTGTCTGTTGTGTATGATGTGGTCTCAGTCCTACCCAAAGATTGGTCTATGAGCTCTGAGCTCGCTCCATAATGGGGAAGACTGGCTGGGTGACCAGCAGGGAACCGAGGTGAATTACACACCAGACGCGGTCAAGGAAGGACGCACTGGCGCCATTCCGACAATCAGCTGATCTTCACTACGTACCGTACCTGTTGTACAGTATTTACAGTGGCCTGGGCAAGGAGTGTGGACTCATTTTTCATGAAATCAAATGTTAAAGAATCATGAGTAAAGAAGAGATTCCATCAAAATGCAGGTATGACACTAAGGAAAGAATGAAAGCTGATGATGACTATGTTGATTAGGGAGAGAGCGATTGAAGGTTTCGACATGAAATCCTTCACTACTTAAGAGAGTGTTGACTATTGAACGTAAACTAGATAAATTGATAAAGGAGAGTATGGAAATGAAAGAGAATGAAGAACAGATAAAAGTTTATAAAACTGAGAGAAAGGATAAAAAAGTGGAAAAAAACGAAGCTAGGCTAAGAGCGGAAAACGAAGAACTGAAAAAGGAAGTAGCTAACTACAAGAAGCAGATGGAAGAAGGACTCAGTAAAGCCGAGAAAGAAAAAGAGAAGCTGAAAGATCTAGTAAACAAGGAAGAGGAAAGAGTACAGAACGTGATTAAAAAAGAAGTACAAGCATGGAGAGTCCAAGATAAGAAAGATAAGGATGATTTTCAGGAGGTGATTCAAGAACAACTAAAAGAAAAAGAAGAAAATATGACAAACAAAATGATAGGAGTCCTCAAGACAAAAGAAAATCTAGTTAGAGAAATTGCAGAAAAAAAGAAGAGTGTAGTCGTATTTGGAATAAAAGAAAAAAATATAAAATATAGACCAAGAAGAGAAAAACAAGAAATGAAATCAGTCAAAGACCTACTAAAAAATCTAAACAACAAAAATAGGCAGAACTTAGAAGAGGAAGTAAAAGTAAACAGAATGGGACCATATCAAGAAGGAAAAACAAGACCAATTAAAATACTACTAAAATCACAAGCAGCAACAGAAGAAATATTATATAGAACAAGAAAACTTAGAGAAACAGAAGGCTGCAAGGATATCTATATAAAGAAAAATAGAAATGAGGAAGAAAGGAAGAGATACAATGAACTGGCAACAGCAGTAAGGGAAAAAAATAATGAAAGGTCAGAAGAGGAAAAAAAGACATGTTTTTGTGAATTCTAGGAGACAGGATAAGGAAATGGTATATAAACGAGAAGAGAAAAAAGTGGAACAAGTTTAACGAAAAATGATAAAGGCAAGAGACTAAAAATGATGTATACGAACATAGACGGGGTTTTATCAAGTAAAGAGATTACCTAAAGAAAGAAAATCCAGATATTGTATGCCTGGCTGAAACAAAACTAAATGAGGCAATCAAAATAGACTTGGATAATAGGTATAATGTATGGAGAAGAGACAAAGTACAGGAGGAGGAAGAGTCATGATTATGTTAAGGAAGGAGATAGTGATAAACCAAGTGGAATGTGGGGAAGGAAAAGCAGATGCATATTAATAAAAAAGTTAACAATCATTGTAACATATGTGTCACCAAAAATAAATTCATGGACCAATTAAGAATATAAAGACATGATAGATGACACAATAAGGAGTCTAACGAGAATTGTTAAAGAAAGGAGAAAAGTGATATTAGTAGGAGATTTCAACTGTAAAGAAGTGGACTGGGAAAATTATGAAAGTGGTATGGGGGAAGAAGCCTGGGAGAAAGATTCTGAACTTAATGATAGACAATATGATGGACCAGAGAGTAAAGGATTGCACAAGATTCAGAGGAAATGATGAGCCGGCGAGATTGGAACTAGTTTTTACAAGGAGTATACAAATGAATGATGATATAAGATATAAGTGCCCATTGGGAAAGAGTGACCATGTAATATTAGAAATATATATAGAAGAGGGAAAGGAAGATATAGACGATTCATACAAAAGAGACTGATTAAATTACAGAAAGGCTGATAGTGAGAATCTTAATAACTATTTTAAAAACGTAAACTGGGAGGAGATGGAAAACTCAGAGACGATGCAAGAGAAATATAACTTATTTTTGGAAATATACGAAACAGAAGTCAGGGAATATGTCCCGAAATATAGACCCAAAGAAGAAGGAAAGAAAGATTGGTTTAATGTAAGGTGTGCTAGGGCAAAGGAGAAACGAGATGGAGCATGGAAAAGGTGGAGAAATAGAAATACAGCAAATAAAGAAAACTTCAAGGCAGCAAGAAATGAATATGCTAAGGTGAGGAAGGAAGAGGAAAAGAACTTTGAAAAGGACATTGTTGAAAAATGTAAGGAGCAACCAAAATTGTTCTACAGATTCATAAATGAAAAAATTAGGCAAAAAGAAACAATAGAAAGGTTAAAAGGAGAGAACAGGATGGTGGAAGACCCATAAAGTATGGCAGAACTATTAAATAAAAAATTCTAGGAGGTCTTTACTAAGGAATCCAAATTTGAAATGCCACAGGGTAATAGAGAGAGTGTCTATATGAAAGAGATTAAAGTAACCAAGCTTTAAATAAAAGTTAATGAAGGAACTGGATGAAGAGAAGGCAATGGGACCAGATGAAGTCTCAGGCAGAATACTGAAAGAATGTAGGGAAGAACTAGCAAGTCCTATATACATCATAAAATGCTCAATAGAAAATGGAACAGTACCAGTAGAATGGAAACGAGCTGAGGTGGTTCCCATATATAAGAGCAGAGGGAAGGAAGAACCTTTAAATTACAGACCAGTATCACTAACTAGAATAATATGCAAGTTCCTTGAAGATAACAAATTAATATCAAATAGCCAATTTGGTTTTAGAAAAAGACGGTCGTGTGCAACTAATTTATTGTTTTTATTCTGGAATAGTTTATAGACTACAAGAGAGAGAGGGATAGGTTGACTGTATTTATTTGGATTTAAAAAAGGCATTTGACAAAGTGCCACATGCAAGATTACTATGGAAGTTAGAGGAGAAGGGTGGCTTAAAAGGACGCACATTGAGATGGATATAAAATTATTTGAGGGGGAGAGAAATAAGGACGGTTGTTAAAGATATGAAGTCCAAGTAGCGAGAAGTAGAAAGCGGAGTGCCACAGGGGTCAGTATTGGCACCAATACTTTTCCTCATTTATATTAACATGCCAGGAGTGAACAGCTACATAAATCTGTTTGCAGATGATACAAAACTGTGCAGAGTTATAAAGCAAAAAGAGGATTGTGAAATACTGCAAGAAGACCTAAACAAGATCTAGGAATGGAGTAAAAAGTGGGAAATGGAATTCAATGTGAACAAAAGCCATGTCATGGAAATGGGAAAGAGTGAAAGACGACCCATGGGAATCTATAAGATGGGAGATGGAGTAGAACTGGAGAAAGTAAAAAAGAAAAAGGACTTAGGAGTGACAATGGAAGAAAACAATCAACTGGTAAGCCATATTGATAGAATTTTTAGAGAAACATATAATTTGCTAAAAAATATTGGAGTAGCATTTCACTACATGGACAAAGAAATGAAGAAATTGATAAGTACTATAATAAGACCCAGATTGGATTATGCAGGAGTAGTGTGGACCCCTCATAAAAAGAAACACAAGGAAGTTGGAGACTACAAAAAAATGGCTACAAGAATGGTTCCAGAATTTGAAGGGATGACTTATGAGGAGAGACTAAAGGTTATGGATATACCAACCCTGGAACAAAGAAGGGAGAGAGGAGATCAGATACAAGTTTATAAATTGATCAACGGAATGGACCAAGTGGATAATGAGAAACTGATCCTGAGAGAAGAATATGACATCCAAAGTACAAGATCGCATAGTAAAAAGCTGAGAAAAGGAAGATGTCTGAGAGATGTATAAAAATATAGTTTCCCACAAAGATGTATTGAGACGTGGAACAGTTTAAATGAAGAAGTAGTGTCTGCAACGAGTGTGCATAGTTTTAAAGTAAGATTGAATAAGTGTAGATATGGAGACGGGACCACACAAGTATAAAGCCCAGACCCTGTAAAATTACAACTAGGTAAATACACACACACACACACACACTTTAGTACAGAGCCAATGGTCATTGAGGAGATGAGGGTGGAGTGCCCTTTAGCAAAGAGTGATCATGCAGTTTTGGAGTTCAAGGTGATAGATGAAGAGAAATCTAGAAGAAATGAAGAATATAAAGTGGGAAGATGGAATTATGCCAAGACAGATTTTGGAAACCTAAAGAAATTCTTTCAAGAGACAAATTGGATGAAATTCAAGAGTGCTAAGGAGCAAATGAAAAGTGGAAGGAATTTATAAAATATACAAAGGTGAGAAAAATTTGTACCAATAAGACAACATAGAGAAGTTGGAAAGCAGGACTGGTTTAACGATAGATGTGAAAAGGCTAGAACAAGAAAAGAGGATGCATGGAAGAGGTGGAGAAGGAAAAGACGGATTAAGCAGTGGGAAAGTTACAAAAGAGCAAGAAATGAATATGTGTTGATTAGAAGAGAAGAAAGAAAGAAACAAGAAAAGGATATAATTGATAAATGTAAAGACCAACCAAGGCTTTTTACAGACATGTGAACAACAACATCAAAAATAGAGAAAGTATTGAAAGTTTAGAAGTAAATGGAGTATGCAGTGAGGATCCCAGGAAATGGCAGAGGCTATGAATGGATGCTTTCGGAAGGTATTCACAAAGGAGACTGCTTTTGACAAACCACTGGTAATGGAACAGAAAGGGATTATGAAGGAGTTTCAAGTAACTGTGGAGGAGATCAAGAATATGATGGGGAGTTTAGAAGTGAGAAAAGCTGTGGGACCTGATGGGGTATCAGGATGGATTTTAAGAGAATGCAGGAGCAACTGGCAGAAAAGTTTGTGAAGTAATTGATGCCTCATTAAGGGAAGGTGTAGTGCCCCAAGACTGGAAAAGAGCTAACATTGTCCCAATCTATAAATCAGGTAACAAGAGAGACCCATTGAACTATAGACCAGTGTCACTTACAAGTGTGGTAGCTAAGATGTGTGAGAGGGTGGTGAAGAATAGATGGACAGACTTCTTGGAGAAAATGACATACTTTGTGAGTGTCAATTTGGTTTTAGAAAAGGGCGTTCATGCACGACAAACCTGATATGTTACTATTCGAGGGTGATAGATGTAATACAGGAAAGAGATGGTTGGGCTGATGGAATATATCTGGATTTAAAAAGGCCTTTGATAAGGTACCACACCGGAGACTGATCTGGAAACTTGAAATGGTAGGAGGAGTGCATGGCAGTTTACTAAAATGGATGGAAGACTTTTGGTAGGAAGAGAAATGAGAACAATAATTAAGGACAGACCATCAGAATGGGGCTTGGTGGAGAGTGGAGTTCCACAGGGATCAGTGTTGGCACCAGTAATGTTCGCAGTCTACATAAATGACATGGTGGATGGGGTGTCCAGTTATGTGAGCCTATTTGCAGACGATGCAAAATTGTTAAGAAAAGTGAGATGTGACAAAGATTGCGAACTACTCCAGGAAGACTTGGACAGAATATGGAAATGGAGCTGTACATGGCAAATGGAGTTCAACACGACAAAATGCAAGAAAATAGAGTTTGGCAAGAGTGAAAGAAGAATCAGGAGTATGTACAAGATAGGAAATGAAGACATAAAACCAGTCATGAAGAAAAAGACCTTGGGGTGACAATTACCAATGACCTATCGCCAGAGAGACATATAAACAAAATAATTGGAGAAGTATTGAACTTATTGAGGAACATAAGAGTGGCGTTCGTATATTTAGATGAAGAAATGATGAAGAAAATAATTACTGCAATGATAAGACCGAGGCTTGAATATGCAACAATACAGTGGGCTCGAACTTAAAGAAACACATAAGGAAACTAGAGAAAGTACAGAGGGCTGCAACAAAATGGTGCCTGACTTAAGAGATTTGACTTATGAAGACAGACTGAAAAGAATGCAACTTCCGACCCTGGAAAACAGAAGAGAAAGGGGAGACCTGATAGCAATATACAGAGTGATGATTGGCATGGAAAAATGGATAGGGAAGATCTGTGTATGTGGAATGAAAGAATGTCGAGAGGGCATGGGAAAAACTAAAATGGCCACTTATAGGAGAGATGTGAAAAATATAGCTTCCCTCATAGAAGGGTGGAAGCATGGAATAGTTTAGACGTGGAAGTGGTCAACGCAAGGAATATTCATGATTTTAAGAAAAAGCTGGACATTAGTAGATATGGAGACGGGACAGCACGAGCATAGCTCTTTCCCGTATGTTACAATTAGGTAAATACAATTAGGTAAAACACACACACACACACACACACACACACACACACACACACACACACACGAGACGCAGCAGAGGAAGGACGCAATACCGTCGCTTCCGAGAATCAGCTGATCTTCACCACCTTTGTTTGGGTTTACAGTGGCCTGGGCGATAAGTGTGGACTCATTTTTTTTTCATGAATACAGTGTTAAATAATAATGAGTGAGAAAGATATTCCATCTAAATGCAGGTATGTGACAAGGGAAAGAATGAAAGCTGATGATGACAATGTTGGTGAGAGAGGAGGAGAATTTGAAGGCTTTGATACGGCGCAAACTTCACTATTTGATAGAGTCTTAACTATCGAACGTAAATTAGATAAATTGATAAAGGAGAGTATGGGAATGAAAGAGAATGAAGAACAGGATAAAGAGCTCCAGAAATTGAAAGAAAGGATAAAAGAGTGGAAGAAAACGAAACTAGGCTAAGAACCGAAAATGAAGAATTAAAAGTCCAAATAGCGAACTATAAGAAATTGATGGAAGAAGGACTCGGTAAAGCCGAGAAAAAAAAAAGAAAAGCTAAAAGATCTAGTTAACAAAGAAGAAGAAAGAGTACAAGACGTGATTAAAAAGAAGTACAAGCATGGAGAATCCAAGATAAGAAAGACAAGGAATCATTTCAAGAAGTATTTCAAGAACAGTTAAAAGAAAGAGATGAAAATATGACAAGCAAAATGATAGGAGTCCTCAAGAAAAAGAAAATTTAGTAAGAGAAATTGCGGAAAAAAGAAGAGTGCAATTATTTTTGGACTGAAAGAAAAAAATGTTAAATATAGACCAAGAAGGGAAAAAGACGAAATGAAATCAGTAAAAGACCTACTAAAACATCTGAATGACGAGGATAGACAGAACTTAGAAGAGGAAGTAGAAGAAATCCATAGAATGGGACCATATCAAGAAGGAACAGTGAGACCAATTAAGATATTATTAAAATCACAAGCAGCAGCAGAAGTACTATATAGAAAAACGAAACTCAGAGAAACAGAAGGTTGCAAAGATATATATATATATATAAAGAAAAATAGAAACGAGGAGGAAAGGAAGAGACACAATGAACTGGTGGCAGAAGCAAGAGAAAAAATAATGAAAGGTCAGAGGAGGAGAAGAAGGCATTTTTGGAGAATTATAGGAGACAGGATAAGGAAATGGTATATAAAAGAGAAAGAAGAGAAAAGAATGGAGCAAGTTTAACTAAAATGATAAGAACAAGAGATTAAAATGATGTATACAAACATAGATGGGATTTTATCTAGTAAATTAGAATTAAGAGATTACATAAAGAAAGAAGAACCAGATATTGTATGCCTGGTGGAAACAAAGTTAAATGAGGCAATAAAAATAGACATAGATAAAAGGTATAATATATGGAGGAGAGACAGAGTGGGTAAAGGAGGAGGAGGAGTCATGATGATGTTAAGGAAGGAGATAGTGGTAAATCAAGTGGAGTTTGGGAAGGAAAATCAGAAATACTGTATGTTAAGATGCATATTAACAAAAGGAGTTAACAATCATTGGAACATATGTGCCACCAAAAACAAACTCATGGACTAACCAAGAATATAGAGACATGATAGATGACACAATAAGGAGTCTTACAAGAATCATTAAGGAAAGGAGAAAAGTGATATTGGTAGGAGATTTCAACTGTAAGGAGGTAGACTGGGAAAATTATGAAAGTGGTATGGGGAAGATGCCTGGGAGATAGATTCCTGAACCTAATGATAGATAATTTGATGGTCCAAAGAGTAAAGGAAAACACAAGATTCAGAGGAAACGATGAACCGGCAAGATTAGACCTAGTTTTTACAAGGGATATACCAATTAACGATGATATAAGATACAAGTGCCCATTGGGAAAGAGTGACCATGTAATATTAGAGATGGATATAGAAGAAGGAAAGGAAGATAGAGATGAATCATACAAAGGAGACCGATTAAATTACAGAAAGGCTGATATTGAGAATCTCAAGAACTATTTTAAAACGTAAACTGGGAGGAGATGGAAAACTCATTAACGGTTCAAGAGAAATATAACTTATTTTTGGAAATATACAAAACTGGGGTCAGGGAATATGTTCCGAAATATAGACCTAAAGAAGAAGGAAAGAAAGATTGGTTTAATGCAAGATGTGCTAGGGCAAAGGAGAAACGAGATGGAGCATGGAAAAGGTGGAGAAGAAACAGAAATCCAGAAAATAAGGAAAACTTCAAAACAGCAAGAAATGAATATGCTAAGGTGAGAAAGGAAGAAGAAAAGAACTATGAAAAGGACATTGTCGAAAATGTAAGGAACAACCAAAATTGTTCTACAGATTCATAAATGGAAAAATAAGACAAAAAGAAACAATAGAAAGGTTAAAAGGAGAAAACGGAATGGTGGAAGACCCAAAAGTATGGCAGAACTGTTAAATAGTAAATTTCATGAGGTCTTTACTAAGGAATCCAAATTTGAAAGACCACAGGGTAATAGAGAGACTGTCTATATGAAAGAGATTAAAGTAACCAAGCTTGAAATAAAAAGTTGATGACGGAATTGGATGAGGAAAAGGCAATGGGACCGGATGAAGTCTCAGGCAGAATACTGAAAGAATGTAGGGAAGAACTAGCAAGTCCAATATACAACATCATAAAATGCTCAATAGAAAATGGAACAGTGCCAGTGGAGTGGAAAAGAGCTGAGGTGGTTCCCATATATAAGAGCGGAAGGAAGGAAGAACCTTTAAATTACAGGCCGGTATCACTAACTAGTGTAATATGCAAGATGTGTGAAAAGTAATAAAGAAGCAATGGATCGAGTTTCTTGAAGACAACAAAATATTATCAAATAGCCAATTTGGTTTTAGAAAAGGTCGGTCATGTGTGACAAATTTATTGAGTTTCTACTCTAGAATAGTTGATAAAGTACAAGAGAGAGAGGGATGGGTTGACTGTATTTATTTAGATCTAAAAAAGGCTTTTGATAAAGTGCCACATGAAAGATTACTATGGAAGTTAGAGGAGAAGGGTGGCTTAAAAGGAAGCACATTGAGATGGATGAAGAATTACTTAAGGGGAGAGAAATAAGGACGATAGTTAAAGATATGAAGTCCAAGTGGAGAACAGTAGACAGCGGAGTGCCACAGGGTCAGTATTGGCACCAATACTTTTCTCGTATATATAAATGACATGCCAGAGGGAGTGAACAGCTACATAAATCTGTTTGCGGACGATGCGAAACTGTGCAGAGTCATTAAACAAAAGAGGATTGTGAAATACTACAGGAAGACTTAAACAAGATCTGGAAATGGAGCAAAAATGGGAGATGGAATTCAATGTGGACAAAAGCCATGTCATGGAAATGGGAAAAAGTGAAAGACGACCAGTGGGAATCTATAAGATGGGAGATGGAGTAGAACTAGAAAAAGTAAAAAGGAAAAGGACTTGGGAGTGACAATGGAAGAAAATAATCAACCGGTTAGCCATATTGATAGAATTTTCAGAGAGACGTATAATTTGCTAAGGAATATTGGAGTAGCATTTCACTATATGGACAAGGAAATGATGAAGAAATTGATAAGTACTAAAATAAGACCTAGATTGGAATATGCAGGAGTTGTGTGGACTCCCATAAAAGAAACACATAAGAAAATTAGAGACTACAAAAATGGCTACAAGAATGGTTCCAGAATTTAAAGGGATGGCATATGAGGAGAGACTAAAGGCAATGGATCTACCAACCTTGGAGCAGAGAAGAGAGAGGGATCTGATACAAGTTTATAAATTGATTAAAGGAATGGATGAAGTGGATAATGAGAAACTGATCCTGAGAGAAGAATATGACTTTAGAAGCACAAGATCGCATAGTAAGAAACTAAGGAAGGGACGATGTCTGAGAGATGTTAAAAAATTTAGTTTCCCGCAAAGATGTGTTGAGACTTGGAACAGTTTGAGTGAGGAAGTGGTATCAGCAAAGAGTGTACATAGTTTTAAAGAAAAATTGGATAAGTGTAGATATGGAGACGGGACCACACGAGCATAAAGCCCAGGCCCTGTAAAACTACAACTAGGTAAATACACACACTGTAGGAAGACTTAAACAAGATCTGGAAATGGAGTAAAAAATGGGAGATGGAATTCAATGTGGAGAAAAGCCATGTCATGGAAATGGGAAAGAGTGAAAAACGACCAGTGGGAATGTATAAGATGGGAGATGGAGTAAAACTAGAAAAAGTAAAAAAGGAGAAGGACTTGGTAGTGACGATGGAAAAAAACAGTCAACCTGTAACCATACTGATTGAATTTTCAGAGAGACATAATTTGCTAAGGAATATTGCATTAGCATTTCACTACATGAACAAAGAAATGATGAAGAAATTGATAAGTACTATAATAAGACCCAGTTTGGAATATGCAGGAGTTATGTGGACACCACATAAAAAAATTAATAAATAAAAAAAATAAAAACAAAAAACAAAAAAACACATAAGGAAGTTGGAGAGACTACAAAAAATGGTTACAAGAATAGTTTCAGAATTTGAAGGGATGACATATGAGGAATAAAGATACCAGTGACAAGTGGAATTAGACAAGGATGCACTGGCTCTACCACTCTTTTCAAACTTGTCACTTTCAAAATAATAGAGAAACTCCAAGAATTAGACAAAGGATTTAAAAACAAAAATTTCAATATTACCTCATTGTTCTATGCCAACGATGGGTTGCTACTGGCAAGCAGTATAGAGGATGCTGAGAGAGTGGTGGAAGAGGTAGTAGTTATAGTAAGAGAATGTGGACTTGAAATTAATAAAGAGAAAAGTATGGTTCTAATATCTAATATGAAGGATAAGTCACAAGAGATAACAGGAATAAGAGCAAGTAACACTAGAGATGTATCGATGCATCGGTATCGGTATCGGAATCGGTGGTATCGGCCCATTTTTTGGGTATCGGTATCAGCTTATTTTATGCCGAAACTTCCAATACCTAAAAGGAATTTACTACTTAGTGATATATTTGATGTAAGATATTGATGATACCAAATTAATATAATACGGCATATTAAGTGTCCGTGGTGATTACCATATGTCATAGAATACTGTTTTCTGTGGTAATAAGCCACAACCTCTAAATTGGACGTGTATGAACTCCGGCATCCTGTCACACGGTCAGTCATGAGTCACCACACATTCTCACTGTCTCTCAGTCAGACGCTGCTCCTCCACCAACACAAAGTTCACACAAGTGAAAAGCTTATGTTTTTTAACTATAATCTAAGAATGTCAAACTTCAGATATTGAGAATCCAACAAAATGATTTGGTATATATATATATATATATATATATATATATATATATATATATATATATATATATATATATATATATATATATATATATATATATATATATATAGTTAGGCATTTTACATTATTGTAAATAACAGCATATTCTTATTTGATTTATAATTCCAAGATATCATACTGGAATAGGTGGAAGCTCGAATTATATATGTATATTAATTTTAATGCAAGTTAAATTTTTGAGTAACTTGTGTTAACCTAAGGATGTAAAAATTCCATAACTAAGAAAGTAATGATTCTGTTTTGTAATCATGTGCATTGCGTATAATTTGTTGCATATCAATTATCTAAGATCATAGCAATACACTAGAAATTTAGAATGAACTAAACTTTTTTCTATTTAATTGAAAAAATTAGGTGAAAGCTCATTTTTCTGAATTGGTCTACTAATGTCTCATGAATTAATATCAAAGGATGTCAGATTTAATTAAAGAGAAACATACACAACAAAATGAGTTTCTTTTGCTAATATTTTGTGTCTGTTTTACAATTTTAAAGATATTTTTGATCGCCAAAATATCGTCAATAAAATTAATAATGAAAATGCACACGACCAAATGGTCGCTAAAGGAGTAAGAAGTAGGAATTTTAAATAACTGACAAGAATCAGAAGACTGAGAAGATATTCATTCCAATTACTGAGTAATTTACCTTTGCAAATGGCTTCAAAAAGCTTCTAGAATTGCTCCTATTTCACAAACATTCTCAGAAGGACTTACAGCATCCCCCAAAACAAAGCCTCCCATCTGATAATGCTCGCCGTCCACCAACTCATCCTGGTGCCCAGTGCAGCAATCACTATAAGTAGTAGTATTGGTATCGGTGGTATCGGTATCGGTAGTAGTATCGGTAACGGTGGTATCGGTATCGGCACAATTAGGTGGTATCAGTATCAGTATTGGAATCGGGCAAAACTTTGGTATCGGTACATCTCTAAGTAACACAGTTAAGTATCTGGGAATTACTATAAATGACACCAAGAATCTATTTAAAGAACATAAAAGGCTTATGATAGAGAAAGCAATAAGGATGGCCAACATCACCTACTCAGTGGTGGCAAGGAGCTGTGCCAGGATGCTGATTGGGAAAACGTACTGGAAAAGTATTGCCCTCCCAGCAGTCCTTTATGGAGCCAACATAATGGATTTTACAAAGCAAGAAGTGGAGAGAGGGGATCTGATACAAGTTTATAAATTGATTAATGGAATGGATCAAGTGGATAATGAAAAACTGATCCTGAGAGAAGAATATGACATTAGAAGCACAAGATCGCATAGTTAAAAAACTAAGGAAGGGAAGATGTCTGAGAAATGTTAAAAAATATAGTTTCTCACAAAGATGTGTTGAGACTTGGAACAGTCTGAGTGAGGAAGTGGTGTCAGCAGAGTGTGCATAGCTTTAAAGAAAAATTGGATAAGTGTAGATATGGAGACGGGGCCACATGAGCATAAAGCCCAGGCCCTGTAAAATTACAACTAGGTAAATATATATATATATATATATATATATATATATATATATATATATATATATATATATATATATATATATATAGAGAGAGAGAGAGAGAGAGAGAGAGAGAGAGAGAGAGAGAGAGAGAGAGAGAGAGAGAGAGAGAGAGAGAGAATGATGACTACTGAAGCATTATTTCATGAGTGGTGATCAGTAGGTAACAGGCATCCTCAAGAAGTTTGTATAAAATTCTGCAATAACAAGTAATTTGCCTTTGCACAATTCAAAATGGAAATACATAACACACATTACTTAATCATAATATTTTGTAATTCTTATAGTTATTATATTCTTAATTCAAAATGCATTACCAACAATAGCAACTCCTCACCTGCCATGCACAGCGAACACCTGAAGCTGGGTGCTCAGGTGTAATATTCTATCAACATCATCCCACAGCAGGGTTGGGCCGGGCAGAGGTTTCCTGGCTTGATTGATTTGGGAAGTCAGCCATGGCAGCTGCATCTGTTTGCTGAAAACTGCAACACCTTTCTGGCCACACTCTGGTATGCCAGCAGAGGATGTTTTGGTCACACACTTGGGTTGTGTCTGGATGAAATCTGTTATGCTATGCAGGCTGCCACCCAGCTTAGCAAGTTTTGTTCTACGTCTGAAAGGCAACGGGCAGATGACAGGCTCCAACATGTCTATAAGGCTGATTGATATGTTTTTCTTTCGGAAGGCTTTGATCTTGACGTCGTCAAGCACGTTGGCCAAAAAGACTTCTGGAGATGCTTCGCAGGACGCCTCAGAACTCCTTGGCACATTGGTTATCACCACCACCATATTATACGTCCCACCGCTGGCAGCAAGCGGTGCTCGCTCCACGCTGCCATCACTTCTTGTGGTTATTTTAACAGGTGAACTGATGTCCGGGCTATCCCAGGTGTAGTCCAACAACACCTCTAGCAGAGCTTGCTTCAGAAGAAAGCTGTGTGGCAATTCATACATGGACCGTTCACGTTCCTCTAGGACAAGTTTGTTGTCGGAAGCCTTGCGATATTTGTCAGTTAGCTGGGCTTCAAATTTACGAAAAGCATTCATTTCGAAGTCCAAAAAATGTCTCCTGCTGGTGTCCAGTCTAGAGGTGTGAGAATCGTAAAATTTCCATGACCATTGAACATCTTCATGTGCCCGTTTGGTTTTCGTACTAAAATTCTGCAACAACTTCAAGCACAACAACTTTATTTTGGCTATGTGTTCACTCTCGTTCACACTGGAACACAGACTAACTAACTTGCTCAGGTCAACTACAAAGACAGCATGCACGGTGGAATACATTTCCGAATTAGTGAAAATTCAAACTTTCAAAGTGCACTTTTGATGAACCACACAGCTGACTCACGTGGCTCTCATCAGCGTCAACTAACACCGCTGCAGTTACTTGACACTCTTTTGATCAGCGTCGCTGTCCCCCAAACTTTAACCCACACCACAACTTCCTCTCTGTATATTCCTTGATCAGCACCAAAGACTATCATATAAAATTTACACATAGTTTTTGATCAGTACTGTTTGCTACTCCAATTCAGTTTTCAAACATGCACATCCTCTTACTGCAATGAAACAGGGTGGGGAACGTCCGGCCTCCGGGCCGTATAAGGCCCCAAGACCATTTGATCAGGCCCGCAAGGCAGTTCATAAATGCTATTTCATATCTCATGAATGAATAATATATAATGTAATTTTATTATGTGCTGGCTGCAGGTTATTTAAATTCAATTAATTATCTATGAACTCGGCAGTTTAGCAGCGTCATACCCTTGAATATAATTATATTTCTTGATTTTTATTTTGTGACTGACTGTTTTTCTTTGCACTGCTAGCGTCAGCTAAGAGCACTTGTACGGCCTTGAGCTGAGTGTTGCCATAGCATCCACAGGCGGGACCGTACACGTATGCTTCTCGTCAGCCGCCTGTCTGTCTGTACTGCAGTGACTCAGCTAGGCGGGCCGCGGGCAGTCAGTGCTAGGCATTTATCGAGTGTGGACGCTGTAGAACTGTTAATACACACTGGGTAGTTATCACGTGGTGTGACGTCCTACAAATGGCGACTGCAAAGAAAAGAAAAGTAGATGCAGAATGTCGAGCCTTCCAAGAGAAGTGGACAAACGATTATTTTTTTGTTGAAGTGAAAGGCAAACCTGTGTGCCTAGTTTGTGGGGATGCGTTAGCAGTAATGAAGAAGGCCAATGTGGAGCGTCATTACAGCTCAAAACATGCTAAGCTCAGTGATTTGGGAGGACAAATGCGTCTGGATAAAATCAATGCTCTTCGGCGGTGTTTAGAATCACAACAAGCCTCTTTCACAAGACCTCGGTGTGACAGAGACAACGTTATTCAGACGAGTTATGCACTGAGTGACCTAATTGCCAAGAAGCTGAAGCCTCACATAGAGGGAGAGTTTGTGAAAGAGTGCATCGTTAAAGCTGCGGAGTTGCTAGCGCCAGACAAACTTCAGTTATTTCAGAGTGTTAGTTTGTCTCGTAGAACCGTCTCAGATCGGATTACTGACTTAGCACAAGATATTCATAAAACACTGAAGGATTCTGCAAGAGATTTCCAGTTCTTCTCTGTGGCTTGTGACGAGACAACAGACAACAAATACCGCCCAACTGGCCATTTTTGTTCGTGGAATAACGGCCGAGTTTGACACACGAGAGGAATTGCTGTCATTGGAAGCCATGCATGGCACCACAACTGGTGAGGACTTGTTTGGGGAGCAAGTCGTTTCGCAGCAAATGACACTTCGCCTCGCCGCTGCGAACGCGCCCAATGAACCAGTGGGACTGAGGCGAACCGTCCTAGACTACGTACTATTAAACCATACCGTATTTTACTGGTGGATACATGTCTATATTATTATGTTCATGGAAAATAAAATAGCATGGCTATTAACATATTTTATTGCTGTATATAGCTAGTCCGTACATTTTAAAACATGAATAAATACATGAATACAACATTATGTGGGTGGTGAATTAAAATAACTTTATTAGTCAATTAATAGGCTACATGTAAGAAAAGAATGAATAAAATACATGTATTCATGCCGTCCATACATTAGAATGGGCAGTATATTCCCGCACATTTGCGCAAAAGCATCTTTGCCAGTTCTATGTCCCTTGTCGAGGTTCTCATGTATTCTTCCCACGCATCAAATAATCTACCATGCATGCGTTTATATTTTTTTCTTTGGTACCTTGACAGTGTCCCTTCACTTATGTATTGTGCCTCCACACTGACTGTTGCTGCTTCCTCAGCCAGTAGTTTTGCTAGCAGATAGAGTGGTAGCTTAGATTTACCTGCTCTTCTATTTAAAGCACTGTGCCAGCTCTCGCAGTCATTATTCGTTCTAGTTGTGTGGAAGAATGCTGACCAAGTTTGTGGGGAAAGTGGTACTCAAAATCCACTGTGAGGAAATGTATTCTATTAAGTCTGCCAAGGATTGGTAACTGCACTATCTTTCAGATAATTAAACATGGGTATAATATGCTCAGCTGGTAACATGGGGAGGGCAAACAGCTTTCTTATGTACGTGTGGGTGGGTGGGTCTTTCTGATATGAAACTTGTAGGCCAAGTTGCTGCACTTTCCGCCACACTGCTTGCGACCAGTGAAAGGTACAGCCTCGCATTCTGACGTTTGGAAATTCTTGACGTACTGCCTTCCATGCAGCTGCCTCAAAATCCATTACGAATTCTTTCACTGACAGCTGTAAAAAAAAGGATTTTATGGTCTTAAATATACACTGATAATCTTCATATCTCCGGCCACTCATTAAAATAAATAGAAGTGGAACTTGCTTGGTGAGAGTCCCGTTTGTAATAAAAGCATGTATTGAATATAATTGCACAAATGGTTGTTTTACCAGCTTAAAGGTACCATCTAGATACCAGGTTTTGGCAGTCTTTAAAAGTTCTCTCTGACGATCTGAGGCCCACATTAAATGTATTCTGGAATCCTGCTGCACCTGCCATGTTTCAAAAATCTTTGGAATATGCTCAGTGTCAATATTAAAATCTTCTAATGTGGTTGGGTGTTTGGGTCTTGTTTCTCTCTGAATCTATTAAAACATCTTGCTAAGCTTGCTGTTGCTGGCAGTTGGGGAACTTGGTTTCTCTTAACAAATCCTTAGCAATTTGTACTCCGGAGCTGTATGGGTTCCTTGTAGAAGATTCTTTTCCTTTACTTACAACCATGTTTTTAAGAAGAGCAGATGGATTAGCAGCATGAAGATGGGGCTGCACTCCAAATGTGAAACAATCTTTTGATTCTGTTACCTGAGCGTGGCATTTGATATGTTTATTTCGCACCACACACTGCCACTTGACATCACCATTTTTGTTGGTTCGTATTTTATTGTAAGAATATCCGTCTGATGAAATAAGTTGGCAAGCCCCTCGCTTGCTCTTGCCCTTGGCGTAGGTTACAGGAACTTCCTGAGACACAGCTGCAACTGGGGCTGTATCAGAGAGGATAGACTCATGGAGGACCTCTCTTTGGTTTAGGTTGGGCAAATCGTCATCAGAGGAACCATACAGAGAAGAAACAAGTGATGTAGGCACGAGTGGTGAAGGCGGTGAAGCAGGCAGGCCGAGTGGTGAAGACGGTGAAGCAGGCAGGTCGAGTGGTGAAGACGGTGAAGCAGGCAGGTCGAGTGGTGAAGACGGTGAAGCAGGCAGGTCGAGTGGTGAAGACGGTGAAGCAGGCAGGCCGAGTGGTGAAGACGGTGAAGCAGGCAGGTCGAGTGGTGAAGACGGTGAAGCAGGCAGGTCGAGTGGTGAAGACGGTGAAGCAGGCAGGTCGAGTGGTGAAGACGGTGAAGCAGGCAGGCCGAGTGGTGAAGACGGTGAAGCAGGCAGGTCGAGTGGTGAAGACGGTGAAGCAGGCAGGTCGAGTGGTGAAGACGGTGAAGCAGGCAGGTCGAGTGGTGAAGACGGTGAAGCAGGCAGGTCGAGTGGTGAAGACGGTGAAGCAGGCAGGTCGAGTGGTGAAGACGGTGAAGGCAGTGGTGACATACAAAATATGCACATCCAGTCTATCTCTCTTCCTTCTCTAATAGCCTGTCTATATTCTGCCTGGCTCACCCCACTTCCGCATGTCCTGTGTTGCCAACGCTCACACCTAGGGCACAGCAGAGCTTGCTGCCTCTCTCTAACTTCCATGCTGCAAGAAATGCACGGGTAGTCAACAGTAGCCTTCTTTCTCTGATATCTTTTAGTTGCCATGGCTGGGAACAGACTAACAAAAAGTTAAAACTGAATCAATCAGGAAAACACTCAACAACAACAACAAACTTTAACAAAGCGGTCCATGAGGCAAACAAGCAAAACAATCAAATTCATAATACATGTGAATCACCATTATTATGCTAACATGGAAACAAATGTAATTATCTAAATTAATATTAATATTCGTATCGAAATGTAAAAGTTGGAGAAATGTACTGCGAACTGTCCCAAACATTTGCTGCGAACTGTCATTTCCGCTTCTGACCGTACGTGAGGCGAAGTGTCATTTGCTGCGAACCGTCTTGCTCCCCTTGTTTGAGAGTCTTGTTTCGTCAATGAACAAACTAGAGTTAACATTTGAAAAGTTAAGTGGCCTCACTACTGATGGAGCTCCAGCCATGGTTGGCTCACAAAAAGGGTTAATTGCTTTTGTTAAGAAAGAACTGAATCGTCTCTGTCTTGATCCAAGTGATTTAATAATATGCCACTGCATCATACATCAAGAAAATTTATGTGCATTGTCATTGAGGCTCAATAATGTAATGACAACAGTAGTGTCATGCATAAATTTTATCAAGAGCAGAGGGCTAAACAGCCGCCAGTTTAAGGAGTTACTGAATGATATTGCCTCAGAGTACGGTGATCTTGTTTATCATTGTGAAGTGCGGTGGCTGAGTCGTGGGAATATGCTTATGCGCTTTTATGAACTGCGTGATGAAGTCAAGCAATTCATGGAGATGAAGGGAACACCTGTCAGGGAACTCAGTGATAGCAAGTGGCTGTGTGATCTTGCTTTCATGGTTGACATTACCAAGTATCTCTCAGAGCTGAACGTCAAGCTGCAGGGCCCCAACCAGCTTCTCAACTCTCTGCTTTCAAACGTGAAATCCTTTGAAGCTAAATTAAAGCTGTGGAAAGTGCAACTCGAAAGAAGTAACACTGTGCATTTCCCCACTCTGCAAGAACAAAATCCTTCTACAACGGATGAATATGCTGGTGAGTGTGCGAAACTAATTGAGGCATTTAGTGAAAGGTTCAAGGACATGAAAAGTAAACAACAGGAGTTGAACATCTTCGCTACACCATTTAATGTGGTACCAGCTGATGTGCCTGATAACCTGCAACACGAAATAATTCAGCTGCAAAGCGATGATGAGCTGAAAGCTAGGTACAACAACCTCTCACTGCTTGAGTTCTACAGACGTTATGTAAGTGCTGATGATTTTCCTATTTTGAGGAGACATGCACTGAAATATGCATCTGTGTTCGGAACGACTTACTGCTGCGAGCAGTTCTTCTCAAAACTTAACCTGGCAAAGAGTAGACTGCGCTCCAGACTGACCGATGCAAACCTGGAAAACCAGTTGCGAGTAGCATCATCAACAGTACCACCTAACATCACGCGCCTCGCCAAAGAGAAGCAGTTCCAGCCGTCACATTAGAGGTGAGTTAAATGAGTGAAAAAATAATTGATAACTTTTTATGGCCCGCGAATTATATTAAAATATCTAAATGGCCCTTGACAGAACGAAGGTTCCCCACCCCTGTTTTAACTTGAAGAGTGTCGTATCTTTACTATACCCGCTGACATGAGCCGGATACTCCAAACGTTCACTCATCTGTGTATATATTTCTATAGTGGGCTTCCCTAACTTAGTTAGGAGAACCCACATTTCGCCGTTGCGCCAGCCCCAAATAAATAAACAAACCACAAAGACAATACATGTACGGGGCTGGAAAGTGCAACATATGCAGCAGGAAACGAACACATACAATGATTTGATTTGATTTGGTAAGTTTATTGTTGAAAAAAAAAAGTACAACAAAGGAGATGGGAGGAGCCTGCCACCCATCCCCCAAACAAATGTTCATAGAAAATTAATGTATTGCAGTACAAAAATAAATAACCTTAAGTATATTTACATTATTTACAAAGGTGGAGCAAAAAGTGGGAAATCCTTGAGGATGGCAGGGATGATGTCATTGTTGAAGAACCAGCTTATCATTGGTGGCAGGTCCCAGTTCCCCTGTGGGCGGAAATGCACCAGCAAAGGACACTCCATGACATAGTGGGCAAGTGTGTGCCCTGCAGGACTTTGACACAGCTTACAGGGCACAGCAGCAGCCCCACTGACCTCCCAATAGTACCTGTAACCCAGCCTGAGACGCATAGCAACCAGGTCATGGGCGGCACTCTTACAGCCATAGGTGACACTGCTGGTGTGGGAGACATGTACATAATGGACTGAACTGCGACTGCCTTTCCCATAACAAGTGTCAAGGTTATGAGCAATGGTGCTGCAAACATGACGTTTAAGCTGATCCTTGATGTTATTATAAGTGTGTTCAACAGGACAGTCAGCAATGCCCTGCAGGACTTTGACACAGCTTACAGGGCACAGCAGCAGCCCCACTGACCTCCCAATAGTACCTGTAACCCAGCCTGAGACGCATAGCAACCAGGTCATGGGCGGCACCCTTACAGCCATAGGTGACACTGCTGGTGTGGGAGACATGTACATAATGGACTGAACTGCGACTGCCTTTCCCATAACAAGTGTCAAGGTTATGAGCAATGGTGCTGCAAACATGACGTTTAAGCTGATCCTTGATGTTATTATAAGTGTGTTCAACAGGACAGTCAGCAATGTCCTCAGTAAGGGAGCGACGGGCAAGAACATCAGCTTTTTCATTATGGGAAATACCAACATGAGAAGGCACCCAGGTGAAACATACTCTGAGATTATCTCTCTCCAAGAGATCAATGATACCAAGACACTTGTCGATGAGATCACAATCAGCAGGGGAAGGAGACAACAATGAATATAAGGCACCCTGACTATCAACAAAAAAGTAAACATCTTTCCCCAAAGGAAGGACAATTTGTAAACTTTCTAGTATGGCATATAGTTTTGCCCTTGTAGAGGACAGGTTGTCAGGAAGCCTCTTGGACACCTCAGTGTCAGTGTATTCAGAGGGAGAGGTGTAGTTGCGGATGAACAGGCCACATCCAGATTTGCTGCCATCCACTGAACCATCACAGTAAACATGTACAGCCTGCACCCTTGAGTAGTTAGACAACTTATGCATAAAAAGATCTTTAAGTTCATGTGGCAACCAGTTATATTTAGGAGCAACAAGTTTTTCTATATCTACACTGACTTTGTGAGGTCTCCAAGAGGGGGAACCAGAGGTGGTAACAACATTGAAGTAGGAGTCAAGGACATCAAATTTGGTTAGTGATGTTAAAAGCTGTCTCAAGTAAGAGTTAGCAGGGGCCCTGGGGTTAGCATGAAGGTGGGCAAGGGAACACAAGGGTTGGCTGGCACCATTACATGCCATCCGACACAGTGCACGGCAGGTGATTTCCTGTATTCGACAAACAATGGTGGGGAGGTCCAATTCTGCTCGGAGAACTTCAAGGTTTGCAGTCTTGGGGCAGCCTAAGATTACTCTCATGCTCTCATTCTGAATGTACTCAAGAGATTTCAGCTGTGTTGGACTATACCGAAACAAGACTGGAGCAGCATAGTCTATTAAAGCCCTGATAACAGAAATGTAGAACATCCTAAGCACTGGGATACCCACACCATAGCCCCTATGAGCTAGCACTCGTAGGGGAGCAAGCCGTAACAAACATTGATTGCGAACATAGGTAATACAGTGAGAATCCTTAGTAAAACCAAGTTGAGCTCCCAAGTATTTATAGCCACCGGCATGTACATACAGATTAGCTATCAGGATGGCTTCACCTTGAGTATGTAAACACATAATAATGAATTCTATGCCATTACTTACACCTTTGTCCCTAAGCGTGACGGGAAGTCCCTGCTTAGCATAGACTGCCAGGCCTCTGCTACTGCCATCAGCACAGGAGAGAACATAAGACACATAACCCCGCAGTGCTGGCACCTCAGGACCAACCTCCTGCAGTGCAACAATATCAGGCTTATTGGATATAACATAAGAGTGGAAATCAGGGAAACAAGTGCGTAAACCATTAATGTTCCAAGTTAAGGTTCAAAAGGGCTTACAGTCCATGTTGAGGGCGGGAGGCAGCAGTGATGGTGTCCAAGCGCTGCATCATGAGAGACACTTGTTGCCCCAGACCTTGCACCTGACTCACCACAGTATTAAAGGCATCCTGGTTCATAGTTCCAGGAGCAAGGGTGTTCTGGAGTTGGGTGGTGGAGCCAGCAGATGTTGCAGACACCACTGGGGCACAGTCCATAGCAGTTACCTTGTCAGCGGCCGATGTTTCCTTAGGAGTAGAGAGGGAACCTTTCCTGTCAGTACCCTCAGCAGGAAAAGATGTGGCATGCTCAGGGGAATGGGAGGGCCCATGCTTGTCAGAGTCCTCAGCAGGCACTGATGCAGCTTCTTCAGGAGCAGGGGAGGCCTGAGGATGGTCATGCTTGGAGCCCTGGGGCACAGTACTGCAGGCAGAGGCACCTGCCTGTACAGAACACTGCTGTGCTTCCAGCTTGCCAAGACGAGCATCAATGCTGGCCACTTGTGTGGTAAGGTCTGCCACCATACTAAGCAGATCCTGAAGCAGGGCATGGGTGCTGGCATCAGGGGGTCCTGTCGCATCCCCTGGCTTGGGTGTGGGAGTAGGAGGAACAGCAAGACTGGCAGCAGTTGTCCTGGAGGGAGGGCACAGAGCGGGGAAGTCTGAGGCAGTAGCGGCACGACCCCAAGCATTCCCCACTGGGGGTGGTGCATGCTGGAAGATGGTTCGCTGGTCACCAGCTGCTTCACCAACAGAGGGCTGCCCATGCGTGGCCCCAGGTGAACGTGGCTTGTAGGGGCAGTGACCAGACTGGGCATTATGGGAGCCCAGACAGTTGCAGCACTTGGGAGGGAACTTGAGGCCCTGCGATATTTTCTGGAAGCACACATCAGAGTCGTGAGAGGCAGCACAGTAGTGACAGCAAGGATGGGCCGCCCTGCACCTCCATGCCTTGTGCCCCACCGGCTGCAGCGGCGACACAGGTCAGGTTCTGGAGCGTAAGCAGTGACACGTTTCTGGCCATACACTCTTGTGAACCTCACCATCTGTAGTATCACACCACGCACTGCCCCGAGAAACTGTGGACGAGAGGCCCCGCCAACAGTCCGCCTCTTCAGCCAGAGAAAGCCCTCAGGTTCCTCTAGCAGGTTGACATTCACATGTGTGGGCACATCATGAATAATGACAACACGAGACTGCCTCTCAAAAGTGTCCAAAATAACCCCGTTAAAACCGTCACTCGTTAGCTTGGCAGACATTGGCCCGTCTATAAGGGTGATCTAGGGGGCATTCCTACCTTCCTTGAACAACGGTGAAGCATCAGGATGTTGATGAAGGAGACCCATGTACCACTCATACTTCCGTGCCGTAGTAGTAAGGGGACAGTCACCTGGGAACCACAGACAGATCCTACGTGGAGCAGCCTCCTCACCTGAAGAGGGAATAGTCATTTCCTGTTCTTCTTCCATCATGGGGGCAGGTTCCTCACTGTTGAGTGCAGCAGCAGAGGCAGATGACCTTGCTGGGGACTGAGAACGGGGCCATTTCTCCCGGGGCAGGGACAGCGGGAGATGGTGGTCATCGGCAGGCAGTCTTATCGCATTCATGGCTTCGGTGCTGGAGTGGCTTGCCGCAGTGACGATTACTGTGGTCTTCTGACCACTATCAGAGGCAGGACACCCTCCACCAGGCAGCCCCTGAGGGCAAGAGTAATCATGCTCCTGCTGGAGAAACTTTCCGGCGCGTCTGAGGACTTTAATGCGCTTTGTTTTGATAGGGTCAGGCATGGACAACACTGACCAACGTCTACCCAGGCACGCAGCTCAAGGGAGACTGGAACACATACAAGAGAAGAGAATAGAGTTGGATGAGATGGATTAGGTACAAACAGACTCAACAATTAACAGTATTGGAAAAGTGTCACCCAAATGTGTGGCTAGTAGAGCTGGGCAGGATCCAACTTTTTATGTACTCACGAATCCGATTACTTGGTCTGGCGGATCCGTGGAATCCGAATCCGGATCCGAGTACTTGAGCACGGGGTGGCGCGGCGCTGGATTTGCCTGAGAGCGGGATCCGACTGGCTGCCCTCTGACAAATCCAAGCTGCGCGGTACTCATCTATAGTCTGACCAGCCTTAATTTACAGCCGTAGGGGGCGAGCGTCTCTGTACAGTGTTGCCATGTTTTCACTACTGTTGTTCTGTTACTCTCTCTCTCTCTTTGCTTACCTTTGATTCTTTAGTAAGTCATTTTATAATTATATATATATATATATATATATATATATATATATATATATATATATATATATATATATATATATATATATATATATATATATATATATATATATATATATATATATATATATATATATATATATATATATATATATATATATATATATATATGAGTGGCACGAGGTCAGTCACATCGCCACCACAATGTGTCAAGGCCACCAGCTGGGTGTGGAAGAGTTGCTGCTCGCAAGTGAATAATGCTTTTTTTTCACTTAGGTATTGGCATATACCTACTATTTTGTAAAAATAGAAACTACACTTGGCTTACAAATTATGAATGCGATTATGCCTCACCCTTGAAATTACTGTAAAAGCCAGTAAATGTGAGCATTTTATCTTATAATTATAGCAACTTCTCATACTACAAGGTGAGGCTATTCGGTCTGGCCAGGCTGAGTTCATCAGTATTGCCGCCACTCTCAAGACTTCTATTATTATTATTTTTTTTTACTTTGGATAATAGATTGTTTCTTTTTTTCATGCTCATTATCTTATATCTGTAACGCTGATATTATTACACACCCTAAACATAAGCTAAGTACCATTATAAGTTACTACAGTTGATATCAGCAACACTGTTGAATATGTATGCCATGTTTGTATGGTACTATATAGTTTTTTTTATGCATATGATGGTTACTGTTGATTCAGCCATCTATATACAGAAGTCGAAATTTTATACATCTGAATTGATGGTATTTGCGATGCCTTGTACACCAATAACTTCCATTTCACATCGCATTTTTTGGAAACGTGGCAGAACTGTAGAGCTACCCTCGCCCCACCACAGCCGTAAATTAAGCCCGGTCAGACTATAGCTGCTTGGATTCGTCTGCCGCGCGGTTTAGCCTCGGTGGTACTCGAGTCCCACAGCGGGATCCGAGTACTTGCCTTCAGACGAATCCCGACCTTTGATAGGCTACTGACAAGACTAGAAATTTCTGGAAAACAATTAACACGCAGTTTAATAGAGGAAGGATGGTAGATTTATTACAATTTATTTCGCTCTGCACAATTACATAATTCTATGGCCATATGGCTATGAAGACGACTGTTGCATTCTTCCTGTCTCTGTGGTGTCAAGGCTTCAACTGAAACTCCAAAGATTTCAAAGATTTATTAAGAAAAGAGGGGAAGATACAAACAAGGGGTGGTACAGTACAAGATACAAAAAACATAGAAATACAGAAGAGGAGTAAAGTTGCTGGGCGGTCCAACCTGCTGCTTTTGTTGGGTCGAAATACATAGAAACAAATTATTAAACAAAAGATACATACACCCCCTAAGCGGGACTTTTTATATGGTACGTTCTGACGTCACACGGTCACAGCGTATCGGCCAATCAGCCTTCGGAGAAATTGAGGCATGAATGGCAACACTAAATTCATATTCTAAATGTCTCTTGCTGACTAATTTATATAGATATATTTCTAGGCAATACTGCTTTTTTATTTTCTTTTTACCAATAATTAAATCATGAAACCCAAAAAGCAAAAAAACAATCATGAATGATCGCCAGATCCATCAGGATTCACCTCTGCCAGAAAAGTAATTGTCATTGGATCATAGTACCGGATTCGTCAGGATTCGCCTCAGCCAGCAAGTAATCATCAGTGGATTCGAGTACCGGATTCGTCAGGATTCGCCTCAGCCAGCAAGTAATTGTCAGTGGATTCGAGTACCAGAGGCTGGTAATCGGATTCCTCCTGCCTTGTTGGATCCGGTGGATCCGGATCCAGTACTTGGATCCTGCCCAGCCCTAGTGGCTAGAGATGTTTTGAAAATAGTATGTGCGGACTGAATGGCGCGGGGGACTCTATGGCATGGACTCGGTGCCACAGATTTCAGGGTACTCCTATATAGAATCCGTACTCCGCTCAGACCTCAGTGATTCAACTGTCACTCTCTCTAATCCTTATACCCTTGGGGGGAATGGGAGGGTCATGACTCATGAACATTCCACGACACAGAGTTTCTGCGACGCAGTATCCCTATTAATAAAGACCTAGCTGCTGCTAGGAGATGAGGAAGAGAGCAAGGGATCTAAACCAGGATAGATCAGAAGAAGCCAAACAATATTTTTTTGCGATAAGGAGAGGAAAAGTGATGAAGGTGAACAAGTCAGTGGAATCAGAAGTGGTGGGGGCAACAGGAGGGGAGGAAACTCCCAGATGTTAGCGAGTTGTGTAGAGGGAGAGTATATCTCTCTTCACCTTTGTTTATACCATAGAAAACACCATGGGGTTGCTTTTCCTTAAGTAAATCCATTATTTCAAATCTTTTAGAATATAAACCATCTACGTTGGAGTACATCACTTTCAGATCCACAAAACTCTCTCAGAGTTTCTCTCTCTCTCTCTCTCTCTCTCTCTCTCTCTCTCTCTCTCTCTCTCTCTCTCTCTCTCTCTCTCTCTTTTTTTTTTATTTATACCAATTTACATAGATATACAGAGTTTTGTACATTATACATTACATACTTTCGTACAATATTACGCTAAAGAAGTCACAGTTAATGCCTTCTATCCGAAAGCCTGCCTCTGTCTGTCTGTCCGTAGCAGCCACTCATTCACTGCACACTTGAACTGCTGCGTGGACCAGCAGCCCTCTACACTCGCTTGCACAGCAACAAAAGCGTTCCACAAGCCGATATACGTATTGAGGAACTGCCTTTGTTGGTGCCACGTTCTGCACCTGGGCTGGAGCAGCTCCCCAGGGGCATGGATGACGGTTCTGGTGGCAATCTCGGTCTGTCGGGCAGGCTGCTGGAGTTCATGCAGGTGAGCCACCCTCTGCTGCTGCACCTTGAACATGACGGTGAGGCCCGCCACGTCCCGCCGGTGTTGGAGGGTGTGCAGTGTAGGGTGGAAGCCGAGCTCACTCTCCCTGATGAGCCTCGCCGCTCAGTCTTGAACCTTGTCCAGGAGAGCGAGATGTTTGCTGGCTGCGCCGCCCCAGGCAAGGCAGGCGTATTCCAAGGAGGAGCGGACCTGCGACTTGTAGAGCAACTCCAGTCCTTTGGCGTCCAGAAGGTAGGAGATTCTCAGGGATGCCAGCTTCCCTGAGGCCTCTCTGGCTAGTCGCTCCAAGTGGGTCCTGAAAGTTAACTTACGGTCGTAAGTTACCCCCAGCACCTCCACCTCCTCCCGCGGCGTCAGTGTCTCCCCGTTGAAGGCGAGGCGCAGGACTTCACTCGTCCTGGTGATGCTTAGCAGCTGGGTTTTGTGAGCAGCAAACTTAACTTGCCACTTCCTTCCCCAGGCTGCAATGCGGCTCAAGGTGGCGTTGATGTCACAGGTGGCTGCAGCTTCCTCCTCCAGTCCGTAGCTGTGGGATAGTGTTATATCATCTGCAAACGCCTTCGCTGCAGGAACGAGGTGTAGCAGATCATTGATATACACACATTCCACAGCAAAGGGCCGAGGCAGCTCCCTTGAGGAACGCCTGCCCTTATGGGCTGTGGTTTTGATTCCCGCCCATTGATAATTACTTTGAGGTGCCTGGCTCTCAAGTAATTTTCTAGGAGGTGGAGGAGTGCTCCGTCCACCTTTACAGCGCGGAGCTTGGTGATGAGCGCTGCATGCCAAACTCTGTCAAACGCAGCTTCGATATCAAGAGCCACTACTGCTGTGGCCTTGCCTCGGTCCAGGGCCTCACTCCACTTCGTGGAGAGGAGCAGGTGCAGGTCTGCCACCGACCTCCCTTGCCTGAACCCAAACTGCCTGTTGCTCAGCAGGTGGTGGCGCTCGAGATGCTGCGTCACTCGTGAGGCCACAATTGTTTCCAGCACTTTGCTCAGCACAGGCAGCAAGGACACGGGTCTGTAATTTTTTGCCTCTGCCTTGGAGTTCTTCTTGTGAAGAGGCACCACACTGCTCCCTTTCCACATTTCAGGCCATGTGGAGGTGGCGAGGCAGTGATTGAAGAGGGAAGTGAGGGGGCGCGCCAGCTCAGCAGCACACTGGCGTAGAACGTGCGGGCTGATGTCCTGAGGCCCCACAGCTTTGTTCTCGTCCAAACTTTTGAGAATCGCTCGCACTTCCACTTCACTTGTTATCACTTTCACTAGTGTCTCTTTCACTATTTGAGGCAGCAGCGGAGAGGGTCTTTCGGGGTCGGGGATGCACATCTTTTCAGCGAAGTGCTTGGCCAGGAGGCCTGCCTTGTCACTTACACTGTGGGCGAAGCTGCCGTCTGCCTGGTGGAGTGCAGGGAAGGAGGTGCCCCGCGACTCACCCTGCTTATCTTTGACAAGGCTCCACCACTGCTTGCAGCCAACCTGGCCTCCCCTTAGTTTGTTTTTCAGGTTCGCCCTCCACTGCTCTATAGCCCATGCTTGCGTGGCATTCATATGCCCTGTTGCCGCTCGGTGCCTCAGCCTGTTTCTGGCCGTCGGGTGCTTCTTGAGAGCACGCCAGGCTTTGTATTTGGCATCTGACGCGGCAACGCAAGCAGGACCAAACCAAGGCTGATCTGATGCCTTTGTTTTATGGACCGAGTGCGGCACCCAGCAGACCTGCATGTTGTGAAGCAGCTCGGTGAGCTGCCTCACCTGCTGATTGGCGTCACCACGCAGCACTCCTCCCCACTCTGTAGTCCTCAGTGCGGCACGAAAGGCATCCCAGTTGGCAGCCTCCCAGCTCCAGAGGGTTCGTTCGAAGCTCTCCTCATGTGGTGTCTTGAACTGTACTCTGGTGAATACAGCCACGTGGTCTGAAGTCCCTACAAAGTCGAGTGGGAAGCACTGTACTGTGTGGAAAGGAAGATCCGTCACCACCGGGTCCAGGGATGACCCAGATTTGTGCGTGGGGAAGGTGACGTAGTTGTGCATGTCATGCACAACCAGTAGTGAGTTAAAGGCGTCCCTGACTGTGTGCTGGTTTAGGTCGCCAATCACTATTACACTGTCACACTGACTGGCAGTCATCAAAGAGTCCAGGTTTAATGTTAGGTAGTCCAGCAACACTGTTCCCTGTGATGGAGGCCGATAGCAACCCACACACAATAGGCCCTTCCCATTGCTGTCGATTATTTTCAATGTCAAGAGCTCAAGTTCCCCAGGTATGGGTGTGGGTGGCTCTACTACTTAAGCATTCACAGTCTCCTTAAAGCAGAATGCCAAACCCCTGCCTTGTGTAGAGCGGTCTTTTCTAATCCATGGTGAGTACCCTTTGATACGGGCATAATTGCTTGGCACCTTGGCATCTAAAAAAGTTTTGCACATGAACACTAAATCTATATTTTTCTTAATAATAACACTGTGAGTGAGCTCCCCAATGTTTGTGTGAAAGCCCCTCACATTGGCCGACACTATCTTTAGTTCACTGTTGGCCGGCTTGTAGCATCGCCGAGTAGTGGTGGGGTGCTGCTCCATACTGTACGCCATATGGGTAAGGGGCGAGGGACCAGGGGGGTCAAGAAGCTGGCGGTCCTGCAGGAGTCACCAGTGGGGGTGCGGCCAGCCTCTGGTGTGAAGCAGGCTGGTGAAGTTGCTAAGTAACGTTTCTCAGCGCGAGTAACGTCTCCTGGCCAGTCTGTTTCACTGCCTGCACCAGCTCCTGTTGTCTCTCGTTGGCAGCCCTCACACGACAATCCAAAGCTGAGTGGAAGCGACCTTGGCAGTATTCACACACCTTTTTAGGACGCTGCTGCGGTGGGTAACGTGGACTACTGCTGTTCTGAGGTCGTCCTTGCTGTGGTAGTGGTAATGGTGTTGCTTCTGATTGTGAGTTCCCTCGTCTCACTGTTTTCTTTCTTCTGGGTGGTCGGTGTTGCCCTCCTGCCTGACCTCCTTCAGATCTGTTGCTGTTTGTTTGTGTTCATCGCCTCAGCACCCCTGTTGATGTCTCAGGCTGAGATGATGATGGGGGGGGAGCAAGTGACCGCCCTTGCTCTCTTTCCTCTGCTGATACAAGCGAGGGGTGAGGTGAAGGTGTGGGAGGTACTTGGGATGGCGCCTGACCTCTTTCCTTCGGTAGTTCAGGTGAAGGATGAGGTGTGGATGGAGAAGGAATACCTGTGGTGAGTATTCCTACTTGTCCCTGCTCCACCACATTTACAGATGCTGGGTTAGGTGTGGAAGGATGCTGGAGGTTGATTGATGTAGGGGATGGAGACGTACTTTCTTGCGTGTCCGCGGGGATAACGGATACAGCCTCATCCAGAATTTTGTGAGGTCTAGCTGTACATGCCACTGACCTCTGGTGCAGGTCCTCGCTTGCGTGAGTAGCCAAGAGGGTGTCCACTATGGATAATGCTTCCACTAGCACACATCTTTTCTCGGCCAGGCCTACAGTTACGGATCTGTAGCTCGTTAGCTGGCTCTTTGTCGTGGCTAACTCACTACGAAGCTTTCTTAATTGTTTTATCAGCTCCTCCTTCGGTAGGGTATCGAGGCCATCCCCCGGCTGCTCCTCAACCAGATCCGTGGGTGGGATATAGGGAAGAGTCGAGGAAGAGGAATTTTCTTGTGAGTTATCCACAAAATAAGTGACAGGGTCAGTAATCCCCGCCCGGGCACGGAGCTGACCTGTGTCGCCGCACCTAAACTCAGCCGCGCCGGCCAGGCAGTGGGCGTGGCAGAGATTAGTGCAGGGTTTTGTGGTGCACTGGGGGTCTGTTGTCGGTGACGCCTTTCGCCCACAGACTGCACACCAATGGTTTGGTCTGTACCTGCAGAGACCTTTGGGTCTTTCTATTCAGCGTTCATAGCATTCCAACACCATATCTGTAAGTGTCTCTCTCTCTCTCTCTCTCTCTCTCTCTCTCTCTCTCTCTCTCTCTCCAGACTTATCTTGTCAGGTCATTGCTGAGTGACCACTTTGCCCTGGAGATGACCCTCCCGGTGCAGTCCGCCCCAACAGTGCCCAGGAAGCGCTTGACAGTGCCACCATCCAGGATGACGGACCTCGTCGTCCATGTGGTGGCGTGGTACGCTGCCGTGAAGGGCTCCTTTGCTGATGCAGAGGCACTGTACGACGGACTCCTGCACACCATCGAGGGATTCATCGCGACTCCAAGGGTTCCAACAAGGGCCCATGCTCCATGTCACTGGACTTACACTACCGACCCTGTCATTCTGAACTGCCAACAGACACTCACTGCCTACCAGAGACTTTGGCAGCTCAACCCAGCAGATACAGAGTCACGGGATGCCATGTTTACCGTGGCTCGACACCTCACGGATCTGCAGCAGCAGGAAAGGAAAAAGTACTGGGTCTCCTTCCTGGACAAGGTGCGCAGGACCCGGTCCCTCCAGGAGGTGTGGCACCATGTCAACAGCGTCCAGGGCAAGTCCAGACAACAGGTGTTTGACCCTGATCCTGCAGGCAGGGCACGAGAACTCGTCTTGCAGTGGAAGGAAGCCTCATCCCTCTCTGGCCTTCCTGTGGAACACCAGGAGGCGCTTGATCAGCAAAGACCACGAAGGATGGAGTTGCTTTGCCACAGTGTTCCTCTGCTGGACGACACCTGTGTGCCTATCATGCATGATGAACTCCTCTCGGCAGTCAAGTTGGGCAAGTCAACAGCTCCTGGCAAGGATGGCATCACCTATGATATCCTCAATGCTCTCCTGGAGGTAAAGGTAGACAACCCTATCTTGGATTTATTTAACATGTCTTTCACTGCAGGCAAGCTTTCCCGCTCTTGGAAAACAGCCATCGTCATCCCAATACCCAAAGGTGATGGCACCTTTCGCCCTATTTCTCTCACCAGCTGTCTGTGTAAGATGATGGAATGGGTAATATTGAACAGACTTATATACAAGGTGGGCCATGTACTCTCTGGCAATGTACATGGCTTCCTAAAAGGTCACTCTACAAGTCATTGTTTTGTTGAGTGTCTTATAAATAAAGATGCTACCTGCAGAGCTTTCGTTGATCTCAAGGGTGCCTTCGACAGGGCCAACAAAGATGTTATTATGGAGGAACTCATTCTCAAAGGTGTCAAAGGTAGATTATTAGGATGGATCAGGGACTATTTGTACAATAGAACAGCACAGGTTTGGTTTCAAGGTGCAGTCTCCTCTGAGGAAGTTTTTGAGTTTGGAACACCACAGGGTGGAGTCCTTAGTCCAATGCTTTTCAATGTTTTAATGGACAAAATTGCACGCTGTTCCTTTCCGCAGGGCACCCATGTCCTCATCTATGCTGATGACATACTCCTGCAATACCCCACACCCAGGATTCTCCAGGTTGCTTTGTCACAACTGGCAGCGTTGTGTGTCCAAATGGAACTAGTGATTAATGAATGTAAAACAAAATTTCAAGCTAAAGGGAAGGTCTCGCTGCCCACTGTAAATAACATTCCCATCCTTAGAGTTCACATACACAAGTACCTGGGTGTTCAGATGAGCTTTAGGAAGTCTCTTCAAGCCGTCCACTATGTTCGAGACCTCTGTCTGCCACGGCTAGCACCAGTTCGGCTGCTAGCCAACAGGGGCCTGGGGGCGGGCATTCCAGTCCTAAGAATGTTCTATATATCTAAAAAGTGTCAGGTTATGCATTTAGGTAAAAACAACACAAACTTTAACTATGAGATGGAGGGATGTTGGCTAGAGGCAGTAGAGGAAGGAAAGGATTTAGGAGTAGTGATAGACAGGACTATGAAATTTTCAAAGCAATGTTTAGAAGCAAGAAATAGGGCAAATAGGATCCTGGGTTTTATAAACAGAAATGTTAGTTATAAAAGTAAGGAAGTGGTGCGTAGCTTATATAATTCCTATGTTAGGCCCCATTTAGAGTATTGCATACAGGCCTGGTCACCCCACTATGGGCAGGATATCAACATGTTAGAAGCAGTTCAGAGAAGAGCAACTAGGATGATACCAGCTTTGAAGCGCCTGGAGTATAGAGATAGATTAAAGGCATTAAACATGTTTTCATTTGAGAGGAGATGTATAAGAGGGATATGATAGAGTTATTTAAAATGTTCTCAGATACAAACTACATAGATGTGAGATCTTTCTTTACCTTAGAGGAGGAAGTAGGACTAGAAATCATGGGAGGAAGATTAGAAAGCAAGGCTGCAGGTTAGATATAAGAAAATATTTCTTTAGTCATAGGGTGGTAGACTTCTGGAATGTATTGCCAGAGACGGTTGTAAATAGCACTAGTTTGACAATGTTTAAAAACAGATTAGATAAGCACTTAAATTTATTAGATTTATAATTATGTATAGCGCTGCATGATAGTTTTTATAAGAAATTTACTATAGTTAAACAAGACATGATCCCCATGTATGGGGATCACAGATTGTAGAGGAATTCGCTGCAGGACTTAGCCCTGTTAATGGGCCAAATATTTAGAATTAGTATATAATGTATTGTGTACTTGTAAGTGTATCTTTAAGTACTGATGACGAGGTCGCTGTGCGACTGATACAGGATAACCTAGATGGGCACTGGTGGCCCTTTGTTATCCTATTATTTATGTTATCTGTCATACGGTCCATTATTGATTATGCTGCCCCTGTTTTAATACAGTTTAGTGCCATCCAACTCCGTCCCCTGGAGTTTGTACAGAATGAAGCCATGCGGATAATCTTGGGATGCCCCAGGACTGCACGGATTGAAGTCCTCAGAACTGAACTGCACCTGCCGAGTATTATGTGTAGGGTACAGGAAATGACTTGTCGCACAATTAGTCGGATACTATGCACAGGCTCTGACTCTCTATAGGGATCACTGACCCCCCTGTATCATGATCCTTGCACTCCTACAACACCATACCTCAGGAAGATCTTGGGAGTACTGACAAGTGTAGGTGTAGCCGAGGCCTGTATTAACATTGTTATGTCACAGCTGCAACCCGCCTGGAACCCTCACCATGTCAGTGTTGATATTCACTCACTGCATCAGCCCAAGAGGGACTGGCTCCCTCATGTGCTGCAATACATGTTCATGACTAAATTGTCCAAGTACCCACACGTTGAGGCTATTCATGTTTATTGTGATGGGTCAGTCAATGGCAGCAGGTCTGGATGTGGGCTGTTCATCCGTGACTACATCTCTGCCAGTCTCTACACTGACACGGAGGTTTCCAGGCGGCTCCCTGCACCCATGTCTTCCACTAGAGCAGAACTGTATGCTGTACTGGAGGCGCTTCACATTGTGGCGCCTCTCCATAAGAATGTATATTTCTTTATTGACAGTCAGTTTGCATTGTACGCCCTTCAATCCACCTCCCCCATGGACTGTGATCTAGTTAATAAGTGTCTTGATCTCATCCACACCCTAGAAGGTGCTGGTGCCACGGTCCATTTCATCTGGATACCCTCTCATGTGGGTATCCCGTTAAATGAAAAAGCAGACCACCTTGCTCAGTGTGCCCTACAAGATGACACAGTGGACCCTGGCACTGAGCACACTCTGGGTTATGTTAAGAGTAGTATTAAGGACTTTGTACAAAGAAGCATTAGTGATCAGTTGGAACTTTGTTGCCATAGGGGCAGTAGCACTAGTCTTCACTATGCGAGTGTCTCCCAGAGCTGTGCTTACACCTACGGGAGACACACTGCATCACATGACAGGGTGGCAATGAGGCTCAGATTAGGCTACAAATACTTTTGGGAAGTCAGTGCTTCTCCTGGTGTGTGCTGTGTGCTACACCAAGGGGACACACTCTGTGTCACTATATCATGGAATGTCCTCTCATTGCTAAATTTAGGCCACAAGGTCAGCATGACTTGTACAGCCTCATTGATCATCTCCTAGACTCTGCCACCCTCAGGGAAATACTCAGGGAATATCCTCAGTTTGCTCTCCCAGACTGTAGGATGTCTTAGGCAATAAGGTGTGCAATATGTGTATTTATTTATTGAAATACTTGTATTCTTGTTGTGTATACTGTCCAGAGTTATTTTTATGATACTTTAACCTTAAGTCTTCGCCCAGGGGGTGGGTGGCAAGGCCCATCCTCCTCCTTTGTTGTAATTATTTATTAATTCAACAATAAATGTATCAATCAATCAATCTCTCTCTCTCTCTCTCTCTCTCTCTCTCTCTCTCTCTCTCTCTCTCTCTCTCTCTCTCTCTCTCTCTCTCTCTCTCTCTCTCTCTCTCTCTCTCTCTCTCTCTCTCTCTCTCTCTCTCTCTCTCTCTCTTCATTATCATATTCTCTCTCTCTCTCTCTCTCTCTCTCTGACCAATAGCGTGGCTTCATATATGTGATGTCAAATCAGCTGGGTGGAGGAGCTGTGAAGGGGGAGCCGGAAATGGAGGTGAGCGTACAGGACGGCTTCTTGGGGACAGTGCCAAAATATTGTTTAACTTTGATGTCATTTTAAAGCACACCCTTCACTTCACAGCAACATAATGATGTATAATTATTTTGACATGTTATCACAACCCCAAAGTGAGTGAACAAATGGTCGTTTTCATCATAGTTTTTAGAGAAATTTAGGTTTGTTGAGCCAATGTATGTTGGTTTGGATTACATTCTTACATTGCTGTGGTTCAATTAGGCTAAGCTAGGTTCAGGAGGCTTTTGTCAAATATATAATGTATATGTACATATCTTAACAGAAATTACTGGTAAGTGTCATTATATATATATATATATATATATATATATATATATATATATATATATATATATATATATATATATATATATATATATATATATATATATATATATATATATATATATATATATATATATATATATATATATATTTTTTTTTTTTTTTTTTTTTTTTTAGATTATGGATGATCTGCGAGAATTTGAGGTGTTTGAAGTGATAGATGATGCAGAACAAGAAAGGATCAGACTGCCCAGACGAATTGTGAAAGACCGTTTGGACTTTTTTGCAAGCCTAACTGAAGAAGAATTTACACACAGGTTCAGGATAGGCAAGGAAACTGCAAGATCTTTGCTTGCTGATTTACATTTGCCAGAGGCAAATGATTCAAGAGGTTAGTGTAAAATACCATAACTAATAATGACATATGGTAAATACACATATGAAGTTATTAAATAGGCATTCCTTTGTCAATAAAATGTTTATATACTATCATGTATAAAATCATAAAATACCATTTTAATAAAGTAAGAACACCTTTCCCATAGTTAAGAAAAATATTAGTTTGATACACAAAGTAACTAATTCATCAAATATTAACGAATATCTTTCCATTCTGCAGGGTGTCCGGTGCCAGCACACCTTCAACTCCTCATCACCTTACGGTTGATGGCAACTGGTGACCTGCAGCTCACAATTGGGGATACTTTTGACATATCACAACAGTTTGTAAGCTCATGTGCCTGACACATTGTACGTGCCATTGCTGCTTTATTTCAGCAACATGTAAACTTTCCTAAAAGGCATCAATTGCAAGCTTTAAAGGACAACTTTTCAGCTATTTCTGGGATCCCCGGTATTATTGGGGCAATAGACTGTACACACATTCCTATTCAGAACTGTATAGATGCAGAAAGGGTTATTTATCACTAAATGTACAAGCAGTGTGTGGGCCAGACTTGAGTTTTTATAATGTAGTTTGTCGGTGGCCAGGCTCAGTGCATGACAGCAGGATATTTAGAAATAGTTCTTTTTATGCGCAATTGCAAGCAGGAGCTTATGATGGCCATTTGCTGGGGGACTCGGCATACCAGTTAACCTCCTTTTTGTTGACTCCAATTTGGCGTCCCACACAGCAGAAGGAACATCGATATAATTTGGCTCATTCCAAAACCCGCAACCCTATTGAAAGAGCATTTGGGGTCCTCAAGCGAAGATTCCGTTGCCTCTCCATACCTATGCGGACAAACCTAGATACAACAATGGCCACAATTTGTAGTGCAGCTGTTTTGCACAACATTGAAGTAAAAAAAGAGGAATGGTATGGAAATTCATGATGATGAAGATGATGGTTACGATGATGATGGTGCTAATGATGAGAGTAACAATGAAGAGGAAGAGGAACTAGTTAACCTTTACACTGCGCAATTATGATTTCAGAACAGCTGCAGGGTGCGCAAAAATTGGCAATAAATCAACTTGCTTGAAAACTATCTTTGATCTTATGAAACTCAAAGGAGACAAGTAGAGCACTGAAAAGTGAAACAAAAAGTGAAAAAAATTACATTGTGTGGCAGTGATGGCTGGCTGAAGTTCTTTGGGAAGTGGGGGCTAGTGAAAGGGGAGCCAGGAGGGTGGCAAAGAGATCATACTGCACTTCCCAATCATGTTTGATTTTTTCTCCCTTTTTTTTTTTATACCATGTGGGCTTTTCACGGGAATTTATGGGCTAAAAGGGATACTTATTAAGGGTACCTCCTATTTCAAAGCCCACCCGCTAGGAAACCGTTGCCCCAAGTGAGAAAGCCCAACCTACACTCAGACCGTAGACAGGATTCGAACCCGTGCGCTTGGAGACCCTCGGACCCCAAAGCACGCACGGATCCACTGCACCACGGTGGCCCCCCTTTATCCGAAACTATTTATAGTTTGCAGCATGGTGTTATTCAGTATTGTTTCAGTGTGTGATACTCAGTGAAACAAAGTACAGCACACATTGGTACTTGACATTCTTCAGTGTGCTCGTGACCTTGAGAGGCAGGAGGGTGTTTTTACGGCATCTCTTGGGCTTTCTCACAGCACCAGAAGTTGATTACTGTAAATAATCTACATCATCAGGGCCTAGTGCAAGCTTTCTTTTTACTATCTCCTCCTTTTTACGACATCTTCTGCCTCCCCCATGGCCTTGAATGTGGGAACCAGGAGGCTGGCCAGCATCGGAAGATGATCATGAATTACCGTCTTCCATGACTGCCTAAGGCTGACTGAGTTAGTAATGCCTATATGAAGCCGCTTGAAGCGAAAGAGGGATGATGTTGCCACATGATGTTCATTGGATTTTACGGTGGCTGTGCGGGAACTTTTGAAATACAGCTTAGAAAACCTGTCATCTTAAGATGTCTGGCGCAGTTGGTCACATAGCATCTTAAGATGTCTGGTGCAGTTTACGGGTTAATGAAAGTGCTCAATATAGGAATGCAGGACAAAGGAAAAGATTGCATATAATCAATAGTTTCTCCTGTTAGGAGTAGCTCACAGTATTCATTCCACTTTAATTTGCATCATGATTTCAAACATGCTACTGTATCTGTACATCATCCACTGTGACAGCTTATATTAGTATCCTCCCAACACACCTTGTATCCCCCCCTCCCCTTTCTCTGCATATAGTTTTCTTGTGTGAGCAAACATTGTGTCTTCTACTTTGTTACATTACATAGTATTCAGGTCTTTTAAAAGTTAACTTTTGGATTAACTGTGCCCAGTTGTGTGTGTATATATATATATATATATATATATATATATATATATATATATATATATATATATATATACACACATGTGTCGTTGTACAACTTGAAGCCAAAAAATGTATCAATCAGTAATCCAAACAATCTTTTTTGTTGCTTTCCCTTTAACAGGTCATCCCTAACAGATTAATTTGTGGGTTAATAATAAAGTAACACTGAGCATTGTATTTAATATCACATCACTATCACAGTACTACTATGTTGTTTGAACTGGGTAGACATTATAATATACTGTATATATATATATATATATATATATATATATATATATATATATATATATATATATATATATATATATATATACAGTATAATTGATAATATAAATAGTTAGAGAGAGGACATTTCTTTTTCATGCCGTGCAATTTCATGTTTTATTTTTAGGTCTATGAGAAATTCCTTTTTGTGCATAATATGATGTTATTAACTGTTTCTCATAGCAAAGCAGTTCTAGCTGTTCTTGAAACAAACGCTCATCGGCTTCCATGTTTCGCTGATGTCTTTCTTTAGCTAACTTCAAAGCTCCCTGCTTTGCATCCTGTACCAGCTTCTTCTTTACCAAGTGTCCCTTCCTTGGCCTTGGAGTCACTGGCTGTTCCACGGTGGCAGTAGGACTGCTGTGGAGCACTGGCTGAGGAGGGACACCGGGACCATTGTGGAGCACTGGCTAAGCAGGGGCAGCTGGACTACCATGGGGCACTTGCTGAGGGATTTCCTCTTGGACGGGATCCTCCAGCTGTGACAGAGAAAGTGTCACAGACCCATCAGCTGAAAAATTAAATTACATACTTTTTAGTCTTAACTCCCATGAAGATAAATAAGAAATTAATTGATGCTCTAATTTATGATTTGTGCTGGTATGTTATGCACCTTGTTTGCTTATGTTTATTTTGGTTAGTTAAATAGGTACCTATGGTTATTTGGTTAAGTTCAGTTGGGATAGCAACTACATTTGGCATACCAGGTATTGAAGTATAAGGAGTTTGGCTATCATACCAAAAACAGCACCAAGGTTAAAAAAAAAAAAATTTAATGCCTCATCGTGACTCACCTTCATTTTCAACAACAACAACTGTGTGGTGTCCGTGATCACTGTCCCATGTGTTGCATAGTGGGTCCAATTCATTGTCCCGCAAAGAAAGGACGCTTTTTTTGAGAGAGGATCCACAGGCTTTGGTGGCTTACTACCTCCTGTCTTGACCCTCTCAGCCTTGTGCCGGGAGTAATTATTCTTGCTTCTGGAAAGGTTTTCATTATGGTTATTATCTGAGTAAGTCTTCATCACTTAACTTGATAATGTAAAGCAATCTTATAATTTATTATGTTCAACTGAACCACTAGCTGTGTCAATGCTACTAAAATCTGTAAAATTTTAAACCATTCTCTATCCTACTCTTGCTCAGGATACTTTTTTTTTTTTTGCTGATATAGGTGTCAATTGAACATATTGGCTACCTGGCTGTTTCTCCTAACACCTTCCCTCAAAAATCAAGATTGCTTGATAAAATCTTTAAAGCAATTTCATTCAAAGCACACACACACAAAAAAAAGGTTTAACATATACCTAACCTGACAAAACTATCCTGAATCACACTACAGCAGCAATGTTTTTATCTAGTAGTTTGAGACACATGTCAGGTTCAAAATTTATAGAATAATATGTATTACATTAGCATGAGGTCTACCTCACCTAACCTGTTAGGTTAAGTTAGATTATATTGAGGTAGCCCTCACTCTATAGTAGCACCATATAATATAAGTATGAGAAGTACCTAGTCATTGTACTGTAGGACCAAGAACAATATGAAGCAATCCTATGAAATCTAGCTCCACCTCAGTTACCCTAGTGTTACCTGTCCACTCAGTCCAGCTTACAAGTGCTTCTTCCAACATCCTTAGGATGCTTTGATTAGTTTGTTTAAGCCAGCTATATTACATTAGACTACACTCACGACACTACCTCACTCGAAAGGCCCCACTGTGATGGGTGTTTGGGGTATGCCAGATGCCTTAGATTAGGTTAGTTTATTTTAGAAAAGGACAATGAAAATTACTTTACATTTGCATCCATTAGACATGCAGCTTTCAAAATTAATGTAACTCACCTAGCTTTGATGTTCTCCCATATCTTGTGTAACTGCAAGGGAGTTTTTTGGTGACCTGTGGAGTCTTGTTTGAAGCATAGAATTTGGTGGACTTGTCATTAAAAACATCAAAGTGTTCTTTAATGAGTTCCATAAGTGCCTCTTTATCAAAAAGGGACAAAGGAGAGGCACGAGATGAGGCAGAGAAGTTGCTTGTAGAAGCCATGCTGCCAGCCAGATGTAAACAAATGTGTATTTCGTGCCCTTTTTCAGTCGCTGACCCGCTACATAGAGTGGGAATACAAGATGTTAGTGCTAAGCAACACTCTCGTTTGCCAGGCGCACCTATCACCCACCATGGCTTTTTAAAGTAAGGACACCCTCACTCATATCCTCGCCTGACAAATCTTTGCCAGGCGTTCGCCACCAAAGTCGGACGTTTTAAAAGTACAGCCCATAAACTTAGAGCTATTTAGTTGGGAAGGCTATAACAAATGGAGAAAGGACAGAATGGGTAAATCAGGAGATGGAGTATGTTTATTAGTTCAAAACAGTCTGAGGGTGAATGTGGTAGAAAGGGTTTTTACCTATTGGAGGTTCTAGCTGTCGAGGTTGCAACCGAGGAAAATGAAAAAATAACGGTGATAACAGCTTACGTACCACCATTTATTGGTGCGTGGACCAGAGCAAGTCATGAAGATATGCAAAATGAGACACTGCAAACCCTGGAGAAGCTATCCAGAGGCTCAAATCGCATCCTACCTTGTGGTGGCTTTAATTGTAAGGAAGTGGATTGGGAAGGAATGAAATCTGGATGTGAGGAAGGCAGTTGGGGAGCTAAAATATTTAGTCAGATGACTGAGAATGCTTTGTACCAACATATTAGAGAGCCAACGAGGGTGAGAGGTGAAGATAACCCATCAAGACTGGTTTTCACTCGGAAAGAAGAGGAAATAGACATCACAATGGGGAGCCCACTGGGTAAGAGCGACCATGTTGTGGTAGCTTGTGATGTGTGGCTTAAGTACGGGAGAGAGAGTATAGTTCCCAATCAGCGACAATAACAAGATACAACTTTAAAAGGGCGGATGTAGAGAATATGAGAAAATTGTTTGGCAAATGGAAATGGTTCGAGAACGTTCCAAGGGCAAACTCCGAGGAAATGTTGGAAGAGATCCTGAGGATATATGAAGTGGTAGTTCAAAAAATGGTACCAGTATTCAAGCCAATAAGGAGGGACAGGAAGATATATGGTTCAGTGAAAGATGCAGGAAGGCAAAAGAGAGAGACAGAAGGCAGACTCGTGGAGATGTATGAGATGGAAAAAGAACGAAAGAACAATGAAAAATTACCACAGAGCAAGAAATATATACACCACAGTCAGAAGAGAGAAAGAGGTTAAATATGAGAACATAATGGATAAATATGAGTGATTGATTGATTGATACATTTATTGTTGAATTAATAAAATTTCAACAAAGGAGGAGGATGGACCTTGCCACCCACCCCCTGGGCAAAGACTTAAGGTTACAGTATCAAAAATCTAACTTTGGACATTATACACAACAAGAATACAAGTATTTCAATAAATAAATACACATATCGCACACCTTATTGCCTAAACATCCTACTGAGGATATTCCCTGAGTATATCTCTGAGAGTGACTGAGTCTAAGAGATGGTAAGTGAGGCTATACAAGTCATGCTGACCTTGTGGCCCAAATTTAGCAATGAGAGGACATTCCATGATATAATGACGCAGAGTGTGTCCCCTTGGTGCAGCATCCAGCACACAGCACACAGCACACACCAGGAGAAGCACTGGCTTCCCAAAAGTATCTGAGCCTCATTGCCACCCTGTCATGTGATGCAGTGTGTCTCCCGTAGGTGTAAGCACAGCTCTGGGAGACACGTGCATAGTGAAGACTAGTGCTACTGCCCCTATGGCAACAAAGTTCCAACTGATCACTAATGCTACTTTGTACAAAGTCCTTAATACTACTCTTAACATAACCCAGAGTGTGCTCAGTGCCAGGGTCCACTGTGTCATCTTGTAGGGCACACTGAGCAAGGTGGTCTGCTTTTTCATTTAACGGGATACCCACATGAGAGGGTATCCAGATGAAATGGACCGTGGCACCGGCACCTTCTAGGGCATGGATGAGATCAAGACACTTATTAACTAGATCACAGTCCATGGGGGAGGTGGATTGAAGGGCATACAATGCAGCCTGACTGTCAATAAAGAAATACACATTCGTATGGAGAGGTGCCACAATGTGGAGCGCTTCTAGTACAGCATACAGTTCTGCTCTAGTGGAAGACATGGGTGCAGGGAGCCACCTGGAAACCTCAGTGTCAGTGTAGAGACTGGCAGAGATGTAGTCACGGATGAACAGCCCACATCCAAACCTGCTGCCATTGACTGACCCATCACAATAAACATGAATAGCCTCAACGTGTGGGTACTTGGACAATTTAGTCATGAACATGTCTTGCAGCACATGAGGGAGCCAGTCCCTCTTGGGCTGATGCAGAGTAAATATCAACACTGACATGGTGAGGGTTCCAGGCGGGTTGCAGCGGTGACATAACAACGTTAATACAAGCCTCGGCTACCCCTACACTTGTCAGTACTCCCAAGATATTCCTGAGGTATGATGCTGTAGGAATGCAAGGATCATGATACAGGAGGGTCAGTGATCCCTTTAGAGAGTCAGAGCCTGTGCATAGTATCCGACTAATTGTGCGACAAGTCATTTCCTGTACCCTACACATAATACTCGGCAGGTGCAGTTCAGCTCTGAGGACTTCAATCCGTGCAGTCCTGGGTCATCCCAAGATTATTCGCATGGCTTCATTCTGAACAAGCTCCAGGGGACAGAATTGGGTGGTATAATCAATAAGGGACCGTATGACAGATATATGAAATATTCTTAGGACTGGAATGCCAGCCCCCAGGCCCCTGTTGGCTAGCAGCTGAAGTGGTGCTAGTCATGGCAGACAGAGGTCTCAAACATAGTGGACGGCTTGAAGAGACTTCCTGAAGTTCATCTGAACAACCAGGTACTTGTGTATATGAACATTGTTTACAGTGGGCAGCCAAGAGACCTTCCCTTTAGCTTGAAATTTTGTTTTACATTCATTAATCACTAGTCCCATTTGGACACACAATGCTGCCAGTTGTGACAAAGCTAACTAGAGAATCCTGGGTGTGGGGCATTGGAGGAGTATGTCATCAGCATAGATGAGGACCTGGGTGCCCTGCGGAAAGGAACAGCACACAATTTTGTCCATTAAAACATTGAAAAGCATTGAACTAAGGACTCCACCCTGTAGTGTTCCAAGCTCAAAGACTTCCTTAGAGGAGACTGCACCTTGAAACCAAACCTGTGCTGTTCTATTGTACAAATAGTCCCTGATCCATTCTAATAATCTACCTTTTACACCTTCGAGAATGAGTTCCTCCATAATAACATCTTTGTTGGCCCTGTGGAAGGCACCCTTGAGATCAACGAAAGCTCTGCAGGTAGCATCCTTATTTATAAGACACTCAACAAAACAATGACTTGTAGAGTGACCTTTTAAGAAGCCATGTACATTGCCAGAGAGTATATGGCCCACCTTGTATATAAGCCTGTTCAGTATTACCTGTTCCATCATTTTACACAGACAGCTGGTGAGAGAAATAGGGTGAAAGGTGCCATCACCTTTGGGTATTGGGATGACGATGGCTGTTTTCCAAGAACGGGGAAGCTTGCCTGCAGTGAAAGACATGTTAAATAAATCCAAGATAGGGTTGTCTACCTTTACCTCCAGGAGAGCATTGAGGATATCATAGGTGATGCCATCCTTGCCAGGAGCTGTTGACTTGCCCAACTTGACTGCCGAGAGGAGTTCATCATGTGTGATAGGCACACAGGTGTCATCCAGCAGAGGAACACTGTGGTAAAGCAACTCCATCCTTCGTGGTCTTTGCTGATCAAGTGCCTCCTGGTGTTCCACAGGAAGGCCAGAGAAGGATGAGGCTTCCTTCCACTGCAAGATGAGTTCTCATGCCCTGCCTGCAGAATCAGGGTCACACACCGCGCCACTGCCGAGAGAGGAAGTCCTGAAGACGGCTCGTCTCCGGCTAAGGACTGGCGAATGGGAGAAATTACCTATGCTGTTTGCAGGGCCCGGGTATCTTTGTGGGGCACAGTTAGTGTCCTGTTAGTGTCCTACTCTCAAAAAGTACAGAAAGTGGGCCATTTTCAAGTGAAAATGGAGAGTGGTTCCCAATTGAAGAATGTCGGCGGTGTTTTGTTTTGGCCGAAAAAGCTGGCGATAACAATCATGACGTCCACCCATAGAAACGTGAGAGACTTCGAGGAGTTTGTGACCACTCCAAGTGGACTAGATAAATTAGACATGGATTCAAGAATTCAGGCATTAGAAAGTAAGTTTCTAAATATTACATAGAAGAAAAGTTAGATAGAGTCATAACGGAGAATGATACCTTCAAAAAAGAAATCTACATGCTAACGAGAGAGAACAAAGAGCTATTGAAAGAGAAAGTGGAAATGGAAAAAGAAAATCAGCATCTAAGGAAACAATGTGACGAAATGAAGGCTAAACTACTTGAAATAGAAAAGAAAATATCCAAAGGTGACTTGGGAAAGGAGGAATGCCTCAACCTAATTGATGCCAAAATGAAGGAAGTGAAACATGAACACCAAGAAGTACAAAAGTCCTTCAAAGAGATAATGAAAAAGCAAGAAGAAGAAAATAAAGTGATTACACAGAGTGAAATGGTTAAGGCTTTGAAGGAAAATGAGTATGTGGTGAGAGATATTGCTGAAAAGAAAAAATGCATGATCATAACAGGTTTGAAGGAGGAAACTAACAGGAACTGGCAAGATAGGAGGGATAAGGAAAGTGACATGATAAAGTTTTTACTGAATAAGATCTCCGAGGAGGACGAATGTCTATATGTTGAGGTAGAGGAAAGTGTGAGACTAGGAGCTTATGAAGAAGGCAAGAGTAGACCATTAAAATTGAAATTAAAGTCTCAGGTGGCAGTCGAGGCCTTGCTGAGGAGGGCCTGGAAACTTAAAGACTATGAGGAAACCAAAACAATTTACATAAGAAATAATATGACACAGGATGAAAGAATGAAAATGAAAGAGCTTGTAACTGAAGTGAAAGAACAGAGGAGGAAAAGACCAAGTTTTTTTGGAGGATGAGAAATGGGAGGCTAAAGAAGTGGTGGATAAAACAGACGGAATAGACATTACATGGAAGAAAGAGATTAGGAATGGAATTCAAGTGACATATACGAATATAGATGCATTTCTGTCTAAGAGGCTAGAATGTATGGATTACCTAAGAAACAATGAACCGGACATAATGTGTGTGGAGGAAACAAAGTTAAGGCCCGAAATAAAGCTAGATTGGTTTGATGTAAAACACTACAAAGTATGGAGAAATGATAGAAAGAATAAAGGAGGTGGTGGTATAATGGTTTTTACTAAGAAAGATCTGATAGTGAAGGAGGTGAACTTTAGTAAGAGAAATGAGGAAGTGATAAGTATGCTTATAACAGATGGTAAAAGAGACATTAATATTATAACAGTATAAATACCACCCAGAACCAGGGCTTGGAACTATGAACAGTATCAAATGGTGATGAGAAATACTCTAGACAGAATGAAGCAGGAACTCACCAGAAAGGATAGAGTGATGATAGTCGGGACTTTAATTGTAAGGAAATAGTGTGGGAAGATTACGAAGTGGTGAATGGTGATGAGTGGGCAGAGGAATTGTTAAACATAGCAACAAATAACTTGATGACACAGTGGGTGAGATCACCAACAAGGTGCAGGAGACAAGATGTTGCAGCGAGGTTGGATTTCGAGGTTGGATTTGGTATTTACCAGGGGCATCTCCCTAAAAGAAGAAATTGAACATGAATGTCCCTTGGGGAAAAGCGACCATGATGTCCTAAGTTTTGAGCTGGATACGGAATTAAGCATGGAAAAGAGTGTGGAGCACAGAGAGAAAAAATTAAATTATGTCAGGGCAAATTATAACCATATAAGAGAATTCTTTAATGAAATTGACTGGTCTGTGATATACCAGAAAGGGAATATGCAATTGAAATACGATAAATTTATGGATTTATATAACTCTGCTGTGAAGAAGTTTGTGCCATATCACAGAAAGAGGACTTTAAATAATAAGCAGTGGTTTAATCGAAATTGTGAAGAAGCAAAAAAGAACAAAGAAAAGGCATGGAAGAAACTTAAGAAAAACAGTGAAGTATTATCAAGAGAAGTCTACAAAACAGCATGGAATAGATATGTTGAAGTAAGGAGAACAGCACAAAAGGAATATGAACAGAGGGTGGTGGAAAACTGTGATAGTGACCCTAAAATGTTTTACAAATTCATAAATGGAAAACTAAATAAAAGGGAGGCAATAGAAAAAGTAAAAGATGGGGAAGAAGTATATGAGGATGCTAGAGATATAGCTGAAATATTGAACGACAACTTTTGCAAAGTGTTTACAAAGGAGGAGCATTTTACAGGAGGAAGGCCAACGGAGATAAAGCAAATGCAGGACATCATTGTTACTAAAGAAGATATAAGGAAAATTATAAGTAACTTGGATATTAATAAATCAATGGGGCGGGAGGGTGAATTAGGTTCGTGTTCAATAAGATAGTGCAGGGTTTGAAACAGGAACGTGTTCGAATTTCTTTCCTAGTAAACACCAGTTAGTTCGAAATGTAAAAAAAACCAGCTTGATAGAGTAAAGTTCGAAATGTTCGAGTTGTAACTTGGTTCGAAAAGAGCTAGATAGGATTATGTTAAAAAAATAGTTGTAACTAGGTTCGAAAAGAGCTCAAGTTAAAAAATATCCACAGTGGCGAAGTCCTCCACCCGCAGGTACGTGATGGTGGTGCGGCCCGGTGCTACTCAGACATCTCTGACTTCAGGCACTGTGGTGTAGTATAAAGTGCAACTTTGGTATACTGTGATGAAACATTTATGCTATTCCTGTCTCTTGTTTGTGTCTTATCATTCAACATAATCACCCGGCCCTTGTCTATTTAAGCAGTGACAATGAGTGAAGAAAGTCACCGTGAGGCAAGGCAGGTCAGAAAAATCAAGGGACAGAGGCGTGGTTCCATGGTGTACGTTTTTGATGACCAAGGTTATGTCAAGGATTGGCAGTACAATGAGAAGCTTCATGTGCGGTGTCATTTGTTCAAAAGTGGGTGCCATAGGCGTGGCCACATCAACCTGGAGAACAGCACTATGATGGTGACCAAAGACCACAACCATGACTCCCAGGCAAGTTACATTGAGCAGATGGAGCTAAAAATCGTTTATGAAAGACTCAATTAAGAATGATCCAACACAGAATGCCAGGCAAGTACCTTGATATGCACTATTGTTAGGTAAGTAGCAATCGCAAATTACTACGGTGATGATAATTTCTCTATAAACATTGTATATATTGTGCAGACAAATAAGATTACACTCAAAATTTCATCAAGATCAATTCACAGGCACGTGTATGATGAACGATGTGCCAGGGCTCCAGCTTCTGCAGCAACTTCTGTGTCATTTGAAAGCGTGAGGCGCACACTGCTAAATGAACTAAACAAATATCTTCCTCCTGCTCCAGCCAGCCCCTTGGAGGCAGCAGACTTCTTGGCATCAAATACTATGTTCCAGTCTTTCTATAAAGGTGTGGCTACCTACAACGATAACCTTGCCTTGATAATGTATGAGGATGGTATAGAGGACATTGTCATGCACGTGAAAGAGATGGCCATGGATGCTACATTTTCTGTTGTACCAGCAATTTTTGAGCAGCACCTGACCATTTTCAGATGCTTTGGAGACAATTTTCTGCCTATATTCCATGTCCTCATGACAAGCAGGCAAGGGGAGCTGTATACTGCAGTTCTTGATAGGATTAAGTCTCAGTTATCTGGACTGGATCCAACTATTGTACACAGCGATTTTGAAGTAGCAATACACAATGCTATAGGTACAGTCTTTTCCAGTGCAAGACTGCTTGGCTGTTGGTTTCACCACAACCAAGCAGTCTTCCGAACCATCCAGAAGAGGGATCTGCGGGGGGAATTTAACAAACCTGGCTCAGTCTTTAAGCTTTGGGCAAGAGGGTTTTTTTTCTCTTCCCCTTTTACCAGCAGACAAGATTGAGGAGGGTCTGCAGTTTCTCAGAAACTCTTAAGCCACAAATTCCCAGACAACAAGCTGCTGTGGACAGCCTTATAGAGTATTACAACAACTTTTGGTTGAGACGGATTGGCGTGGACAGGTTGTCTGTGTGGGGACAAGTGCACAGAATAAATAATTCATGCGAGTCATATCATGCTGTTATGTCAAAGAATTTGAAGCCCAAGACAAGGTTTTGGACCTTCATTGAGTACATCAAGAGAAAAGCTCTGCGATTCGAGCTGGATGTAGTCAGAGTTGCAAATGGTGTATCTGTCACACAGCAGCAGGGGAAAACAATGGCACAGCAGAGGATCGAGAAAGCTAACAGAGAGTTGCTTGCTGGTGGAACTGTTGAGGCTTTCATAAAGCGCACGCGTTACCTCGGCATGAAGAAGAGGGTCCTCAGAACTGACGAACCTGATGAGGAGGGGCAGCAGCAAGTTGTACAGGTTGGGAATGAGACTGAGGCTGAAGAGACTGACGATGTACAGCCTCATCCTGAACCTGAACCTTTACTTGAAGAGGAGCCAGAGACTGTCTACCATTCCCCCATTCACCCTCCCAGGCGTAGCCGTCCACGTGAAGCAGCAGCCACCAAGAATGCGAATGGCAGCATCTCGCCAAGCCAGAACTGAGGTAATGTTTTACACTTGTATAACTATCTGTCTATCTATCTATCCATCTATCTACCTATCCATCTATCTATCTATCTATCTATCTATCTGTCTATCTGCAGCAGTCAGACAACATGGAACCAGGACCATCAACTCTGCAATCAACTAGTGACAAAGCTGACTGTGTGGTCTGCTACAGTGCCTCTGTGAATAAGAAAGAGCCAATCTGCCTGTTTCCCTGCAGTTACACAACTGTCTGCCTTAGATGTGTCACAATTATAAATAGCTCTACTTGTAAACATTGCCCCATTTGCAGAACATAAATTGTATCTTTCATAGAAGCTCATATGAACTTTTAGTCATTTTGGTTATTTTAGTTCTTTTACACGGTACAGTAATATGTACTCAGAGGAATTTTATTGAAATAAAGTCCTTGATCAAATATAGAAATAAACTATTTTTGATATTCCTGAAGTCTACCTGTTAACAATTTTGAAACAAACTTATTACCAAGTACGTGTTACCAACTATGCTTCATGATATTACACACGATTCTATTTCTAAGCCGATGTTCAAATTGGAAAATAGGTTCATGGGAAATAAGTTCGCAGTGTTTCGAACCTATTTTCACATACCTGTTTCCCAAAATCTAGCACGAACTAGTTCACACGTACCACTTTCCCCCTCCCAATGGGGCTTGATGGCATATTTGGGAGGTTGCTGAAAGAATGTAAAGATCAATTGTTGAACCCCGTATTTGATATTGTGGAAACCTCCATATGAACAGGAATAGTCCCGAAAGAGTGGAAAAGAGCTGACATTGTACCTATATATAAGAAAGGAAGTAGAATGGAACCGTTAAATTACAGACCAGTATCACTGACTAGTATATTGTGCAAGGTATGTGAAGAAGTAATTAAAGCTAAGTGGAGTGAGTATCTAGAAAGTGAAAACATTCTGAGTGAAAGGCAGTTTGGTTTCAGAAAAGGAAGATTGTGCGTATCCAATTTATTATGTTTTTATTCAAGAGTGACTGACATACTACAACATAGAGAGGGATGGGTGGATGCTATTTACCTGGACTTGAGAAAGGCCTTTGATAAAGTACCACACAATAGCCTGATGTGGAAACTAAAGAAGATTGGAGGAGCAAGTGATAAACTAGCAAAATGGATGGAAAATTACTTAATGGGAAGAGAAATGAGAACAGTGGTGAGAGGAAGGAAGTCCGAGTAGAAGAAGGTAACCAGTGGAGTTCCACAAGGGTCAGTGCTTAGTCCCATCATGTTTTTGATTTATTTTAATGATATGCCAGTAGGAATTGACACTTACATGAATATGTTCACGGACGATACTAAAATTATGAGGAGAGTAAAGAATGTTGAAGATTGTAACAAGTTACAGGAAGATCTTGATAAAATATATGAGTGGAGTAAAGAGTGGTAGATGGAATTTAATATAAACAAGAGCCATGTTATGAAAATGGGAAGAAGTAGATACAGACCAAACAGGGATTACAGGCTGGGTGATGAGAAAATTGAAGAGACCAATGAGGAGAAAGACCTAGGAGTAACCGTGCAAAACACTTTATCACCGGAGAAACACATTAACAAGATATTTTTGAAAACATATAACATGCTTCAAAATATTGGTCTTGCATTCCACTACCTAGATCAGGGGTGGGGAACCTTCGTTCTGTCAAGGCCATTTAGATATTTTTAATATAATTCGCGGGCCATAAAAAGTTATCAATTATTTTTTCACTCATTTAACTCACCTCTAATGTGACGGCTGGAACTGCTTCTCTTTGGCGAGGCGCGTGATGTTAGGTGGTACTGTTGATGATGCTACTCGCAACTGGTTTTCCAGGTTTGCATCGGTCAGTCTGGAGCGCAGTCTACTCTTTGCCAGGTTAAGTTTTGAGAAGAACTGCTCGCAGCAGTAAGTCGTTCCCGAACACAGATGCATATTTCAGTGCATGTCTCCTCAAAATAGGAAAATCATCAGCACTTACGTAACGTCTGTAGAACTCAAGCAGTGAGAGGTTGTTGTACCTAGCTTTCAGCTCATCATCACTTTGCAGCTGAATTATTTCGTGTTGCAGGTTATCAGGCACATCAGCTGGTACCACATTAAATGGTGTAGCGAAGATGTTCAACTCCTGTTGTTTACTTTTCATGTCCTTGAACCTTTCACTAAATGCCTCAATTAGTTTCGCACACTCACCAGCATATTCATCCGTTGTAGAAGGATTTTGTTCTTGCAGAGTGGGGAAATGCACAGTGTTACTTCTTTCGAGTTGCACTTTCCACAGCTTTAATTTAGCTTCAAAGGATTTCACGTTTGAAAGCAGAGAGCTGAGAAGCTGGTTGGGGCCCTGCAGCTTGACGTTCAGCTCTGAGAGATACTTGGTAATGTCAACCATGAAAGCAAGATCACACAGCCACTTGCTATCACTGAGTTCCCTGACAGGTGTTCCCCTTCATCTCCATGAATTGCTTGACTTCATCACGCAGTTCATAAAAGCGCATAAGCATATTCCCACGACTCAGCCACCGCACTTCACAATGATAAACAAGATCACCGTACTCTGAGGCAATATCATTCAGTAACTCCTTAAACTGGCGGCTGTTTAGCCCTCTGCTCTTGATAAAATTTATGCATGACACTACTGTTGTCATTACATTATTGAGCCTCAATGACAATGCACATAAATTTTCTTGATGTATGATGCACGAAACAAGACTCTCAAACAAGTCCTCACCAGTTGTGGTGCTCTAGTTTGTTCATGACGAAACAAGACTCTCAAACAAGTCCTCACCAGTTGTGGTGCCATGCATGGCTTCCAATGACAGCAATTCCTCTCGTGTGTCAAACTCGGCCGTTATTCCACGAACAAAATGGCCAGTTGGGCGGTATTTGTTATGTCTGTTGTCTCGTCACAAGCCACAGAGAAGAACTGGAAATCTCTTGCAGAATCCTTCAGTGTTTTATGAATATCTTGTGCTAAGTCAGTAATCCGATCTGAGACGGTTCTACGAGACAAACTAACACTCTGAAATAACTGAAGTTTGTCTGGCGCTAGCAACTCCGCAGCTTTAACGATGCACTCTTTCACAAACTCTCCTCTATGTGAGGCTTCAGCTTCTTGGCAATTAGGTCACTCAGTGCATAACTCGTCTGAATAACGTTGTCTCTGTCACACCGAGGTCTTGTGAAAGAGGCTTGTTGTGATTCTAAACACCGCCGAAGAGCATTGATTTTATCCAGACGCATTTGTCCTCCCAAATCACTGAGCTTAGCATGTTTTGAGCTGTAATGACGCTCCACATTGGCCTTCTTCATTACTGCTAACGCATCCCCACAAACTAGGCACACAGGTTTGCCTTTCACTTCAACAAAAAAATAATCGTTTGTCCACTTCTCTTGGAAGGCTCGACATTCTGCATCTACTTTTCTTTTCTTTGCAGTCGCCATTTGTAGGACGTCACACCACGTGATAACTACCCAGTGTGTATTAACAGTTCTACAGCGTCCACACTCGATAAATGCCTAGCACTGACTGCCCGCGGCCCGCCTAGCTGAGTCACTGCAGTACAGACAGACAGGCGGCTGACGAGAAGCATACGTGTACGGTCCCGCCTGTGGATGCTATGGCAACACTCAGCTCAAGGCCGTACAAGTGCTCTTAGCTGACGCTAGCAGTGCAAAGAAAAACAGTCAGTCACAAAATAAAAAATCAAGAAATATAATTATATTCAAGGGTATGACGCTGCTAAACTGCCGAGTTCATAGATAATTAATTGAATTTAAATAACCTGCAGCCAGCACATAATAAAATTACATTATATATTATTCATTCATGAGATATGAAATAGCATTTATGAACTGCCTTGCGGGCCTGATCAAATGGTCTTGGGGGCCTTATACGGCCCGGAGGCCGGACGTTCCCCACCCCAGGAGGGTCGTTTCCAGGGCGAAGCGCTCGCTCAGCAATGACCTGACAAGATAAATTTGGGCAGTATATGTTGGCATATTGATGAGGGCTACATAATCAAGTCTGCCTCCTTGAACATGTGTGGGTGTGTGGTCCCCAGTAAGTACAGCTGTATCTGTGGTGTCAAGGACAGCATTCCAGCACATACCATTGGCATTGGTGGTGAGGTGGCTTCCTAATTTTTCTGATGCCTCACATTAAGGTCACCCATGATAACACTTTGCTCTTCAAGAACATATTCAGGAAAATTTGCAATATTTAAGGCACCAGCATGAATGTGCATGTTTACAAAGTAAATAATTTCACCCACAGTGTGCAAGCAAACAGTAATACATTCAATACCCTCAGTGACCCCCATTTCCATGAAGTTAACTGGAATCCCATGTTTAATGTAAGTGGCCATCCCCCGACTACTGCTGTCACCACAACTGAGGGTGTGGGAGGCATAACCCCGCAGCTCAGGCACCCTTGGCCCTACCTCCTGTAAGGCAATAATGTCAGGCTTATGGAGAAGAACATGAGAGTGTAAGTCAGTAAAACGGGCATGTAGACCATTGACATTCCATGTTAGGGTGCGGAAAGTCTTACCGTTCATCGCGATGGTGTTGCATCTGTGTCTTCAGGCCATCCACTTCCTGTGTCAGGCGAGACATCTGCTCCATCAGCATCTGTATGGCTGCCATCAGATGTCCCTGGTCTGGCTTGGGGCTGGCAGTCCAGGCTGGGATTGGGCTGAAGCACCACTTCTTCTTTTGGCTGACCAGTGTCCATTCACTTGCATCCTCCTCCTCACAGTCTGCCACAGGTGACTTGCTCTCTGTAGCAGGGGCCATCCCTTAGGGGCTCCAGGGTTGTCGTGTGGCTCCCTTGACTGGCTTGTCGGGGGTATCTATCCTCGGTGTGGGTGCAGCAGCAGTTGCACATTGCCCTGCAGCATTGTCCTTTTTCTTGGGTGGGTTGCACAGGCTATGCTGACACACGGCACTCTCTCCTTGGCCCTGTTGAGCACCGCTGGCTGGGGATAGGGTTGGGGCCACAGTGGAGGTCCCACTGCATACTGTGTGCTGCTGGTTCTTGAAGACAGCAAACTCTGTACTAAGTCCAGAGACTGTTGCAGTCAGGTTGTCCACTTTGGCGGCTAGTGCACTCACCACTGCCATTAGCTGCTGGGTAGCGTCTTCGTCTTGGAGGTTTGTTGGGGCCGTGCAGGCTGTGTGTCACAGCCTCTAGTGCCCTAAAGGTCCGGGATGCGGAGATGATATGTTCAGGCTATATGCGGAGGAGTTGATTTGTTTTGTGTAGGAAGGTCCTGGTTCCTGGGTGGCTGCACAAATACCTATCAGGCTTTCAAGACACTCAACCTCACCAGGACCTTCCTACACAAAACAAATCAACTTCACCGCATATAGCCTGACTACATCACCTCCGCATCCCGGACCTTTGGGGCACTAGAGCAGTTGGAGGTACTGAACCCCACAAGTTCCATACATGGATTCATCGAACCCTTCATAGTTGGAAAAATAAAATGTGCTTTTTTTTTCTTCAAATTCAAAACCTATGTATTTAACTATAATTACTATATACTGTATTAGTACGTAAACTGTACCATGCATCATTTGCACACAAAATCACTGTGTTCAAAGAACAAAACCAACAAACCTGAATTTCACATAAAAACAAAAACATTATGAATATTTACTGCAAATCAATGTGACTTTTGCTGTTGCCTCTCAGAGACCATTTCAGAAATGCGCGGTTTCACCTTGGCAAGTGCCACTCTCATATCATTTTTGCAACAAAGTCTGTTCCTTTTCTTCGTTTTTATGTCTACCATCCTCGAAAAGGACTGCTTGCAAAGATATGTTGTAACAAATGTTATGAGTATCTCGAGGGCTTTCTTAGCAAGAAGAAGGTACGCTACGATTTAGTGACACCAAAACGTTGAGAGCGTTGTTGTTCTGAAGAGTTGTTGTTGAACCTGGCTCTGCTGGAGTTTAATGATTTCGTCCAGGTATTCATCATTGACATCTGCTGTCGCAACACTAAACATGAACGGCTGTCTCACTTATGATATGACTCTCTGGTGGGGAAGTACCCGTCGAGAGACTTTGCGAGCTCATCTAAGTGCATGGCAATTGCTTGCTTCAGTTCCCTGGGTACAGAAATGTCTCCGATACCGGACACGTCTTCGATCTTACTTACACAGTCATCCAGCAGGGGAAAGTTTGCAAAGTTATCATTCTCTGTTCGTCGTTTCCATAATGGTAGCTTTTTTTGAAAAGCCTTCAAATTTTCTTCCGCTTCGATGATGTTGACTCCACCGCCCTGCATCTGTTGATTGAGATGATTGAGAGCATCGAAGATATCGGCCATGTACGCCAAAATGAGAATGAACTCAGAATTTTCAAAGTAATCTGCATGACAGTGTTTGTGCTCTCGCAAAAACAGGGCAAATTCCACACGCATGGCAAAAACACAGTTCAGCACCTTTCCCCGGGATAACCAGCGAATGTTTGAATGGTACAGAAGCACTTCGAATTCAGAGCCCATTTCATTACACAGTTCTTTGAAGATGTGGTGCTTCAGAGCACTATTTCGCACATAGTTCACACATTCCACTACAATTTTTAATACTTCTGCGAGTTTTGGAGGCAAGGTTTTTGTTGCCAATGCATGCCTGTGCAGAACACAGTGCGTAACAATGGTGTGTGGTGCATCTGCTTTCAGCGAACTGAAACCAGATTTTTGTCCCAGCATGACTGGAGCTCCGTCCGAACAAACTGCAAAAACCATATCCCATGAAGATTGTTGTCTCTGAAGAAGTCATCCACAAGTTTCTTCACGTCAGCTGCTTTAGTTGTTGTTGTGAGAGGCCTACAAAATAAAAAGTCTTCCTTTATCATGTCGTCTTTCACATAGCGCACAAACACAGCAATCTGGCATAGACTGGAAACATCGGTGGTCTCGTCTAGTTGGAGGCTGAATTTTGCTGGGCTTGAAATCAGATCTGCAACTACTTGAGCCAATATGTCATTGCTCATGTCATCTATTCTGCTGCTGATGGTGTCATTTGAAAGAGGAATTTGGGACAACTTATTTTCAGCAGCTTTTCCCAGCATGATATTCGCCATCTTCAACGCAGCTGGTTTTATGAGTGTTTCACCAATGGTGTGTGGTTTGCCCTGCTTTGCAATCAGGTACGCAACTTTGTATGATGCTGTTAAGACCGGTTTGTCTATGGGTACAAAGCCGAAAACAGGCAGAGTAGCCTTTTCATCGAATCTGGCTCTCTTCACCTTGAATTCAGCAAGCGTTGTGTTCATGTATTTCCCATCTCCATGCAGCTTTAGGAAGTGTTCCCTTAGTTTTGCCGGTGCCAGACTAGAATTGCTCAACTTGGCATTGCAAATCATGCATTGAGGACGCTGACTCCCATCACGTTCCGTTATACACGTGAATCCATACTGCACGTATTCGTCCGACGACTTCCTTTTTTTGCTCGACATAGTTAGTATCAAGGGTTTGAAGTATTAAAAGGGAAATCACAAATCACGTGCGATGAAAACAGTCACAAGTCGACTACTGAGTGGAGCGAGTTGCCTGCAGCACAGATATCAAGGCCAAGCGATGTGGCGTGATCAGCTGCAGCTAATGATGGCCAAGCAGAGCGTGACGTCACGAATCATACGAGTGGGGTGAACCAAACCACTGAACCCCTGAAACTGACTCACCAAACCCCTGGGGTTCGATCGAACCCAGGTTAAGAACCACTGCACTAGAGGCTGTGACACACAGCCTGCACGGCTCTAACAAATCCTCAAGAAGAAGAAGGAAGGTCCTGGTGAGGTTGAGTGTCTTAAAAGACTGATTGATTGGTATTTGTGCAGCCACCCACCATGAGGTCAATCAGTGTTGGCCTGTGAGGGTGAATTGCAGACAGTGAGTGGAGGAGGGCCACACAGTGTGAGTGGTGACGAGGGCAGTGCAGGAGCAGGTGTTCTGGGGTGTCAGGCTGGGTAGGGCACCACAGGCAGTGGGGAGAGTCAGTCATGCCCAGCCTGTGTAGGTGGGCATTGAGGCGGGTGTGGCCAATCTTGAGTCTGGTGATTGCCATGTCCAGTACCCGGTTGGGGGAGTAGGTCCACCAGTGATGTCTTCTGTCCTGTCTAATGTGTCCCAGTGAGGTGTACTGTAAAGCGTCAGTCAATGTTGTGTCCCAGTGTCGCCAGTAGGCTGTCTTGAAGTCAGTTAGGAAGCCTGTCTGGTCAGTAGCTAAATCAATAGGGGAGGGGTGGGTGTAATTCACTGTTTGATCTGCTGCAGTCTCTGACGAGACAGCCAGACTTTACCCTACGGAACGAGCTCAGAGCTCATTATTTCTGATCTTGGGATTGGTCTGAGACCAGGCACACACCACACACCGGGACAACAAGATCACAACGCCTAGATTTACATCCTGTACCTACTCACTGCTAGGTGAACAGGGGTTACACATGAAAGGAGACACACCCAAATATCTCCACCCGGCCGGGGAATCGAACCCCGGTCATCTGGCTTGTGAAGCCAGCGTTCTAACCACTGAGCTACCGGGCCGTGTGTGCCTCTGCTGCTGCCCTGTTGGCCACAGTGTTCCCCATGACACCAACATGGGACTGGGTAGCGTCGGTGGCAGCCTGCCACTGGCAGGTAGTTCTTGAGTGATGCCTGCCTGGGGCAGTGTTTGGAATGAGACGAGTGAAAGGATGATGGAGGCTGTGAAGGAGTATCTGGAGAGAATGTGGCAAGTGAGGTGTAGGGATGATTAGTCAACAGATTACTGCTCTTTATTTATTTATTTTTTCTGCTTGTGTCTTTTTGTCCTCTACAGGATCTTGATCTTGATCTTGATACTACAGACGACTCGGGATCACTCCAGAACCAGAACCAGCTGTCTGATGACCTGACACCGAGGAGGTAAGACGTGGTGTGTTTTTTACTCCCGATTTTCTTTATTTATTTCGTTCTCTTCTTGTGTGATTAAGCAGGATGTATGATAATGACTGTAAGGTATGTGAAGGTGAGGTGGATAATAGGGGTACTTCTATAGCGTGTGAGTTTTGTGGTGATTGGTACCACACACGATGTGTGGGCCTAAAGGAAGCTAGCCAGAGGCTGCTGAGCAACAACTTCCTTATAGGCCTATGCCCTGAGTGCCTAGACACTACCAGGGCATGGTGGGAAGAGAAACGCAAAGGAAAGAATGAGGGAGACACGGGTAGGACAGGGGAGGTCCCTGACCCTAGTAGTGAGGGAGAAGTAAAGGTGGTAGGGGGCGCCACATGTACACTGACCCCACAGGAGTCTGACCACTCTTACAGCAACAAGGCTGTAACAGACTCCGTGGTAGCCAAGGGGAATGGCGGTGAAGAATTGAGGGTGGAAGAGGACAGTAGCTTGGGGGAGGCAAATAAGGAGTCGAAGGTACAGGAGGAGGCCAGGGGAGGAGCTAGGAGCAGGAAAGTACAGGATACCCCCAGCCAGACACAGGTCAATGGACAGAGGTAAGGAGGACCAGGGTAATGTTGAGTCGGCGTGGATGGGCGTTGGTCGGCAATCTTGGAGGTATATCCAGGATGGCAAGCGACTGTGGCTCAAGACAGGGAGTAAAGTTAGGAGGTTGTGGCTGTTTGGAAACAGCCTGATGAGAGGAATAGGAAAAGAAATATACTCCCTGTCCAAAGGTGGCTACAAGGTGATGGATAAGAGCAAACCAGGGGCCAATATCTGGGGCATCCGTGAGGTGGTGATGAATTCCGTCCACCAGATGGAGCCCAAAGACCTGGTGGTGATAGAGGGAGGAGGAAACGGGCTGGAAGATATAGGAGGACGGGAGACAGTTAGGGTGATGGAGGAAATAGTTAGAGTGGTGGAGCGCAAGGTACACAGGAGGCCCTTGATGATGTGTATCCCTAAGAGGCGGGACAAGGAGCGTCAGGCTTTTGGTCGGGAGAGGAGATGGGTGAATGGAAAGTTGGTAGGAAGGCTGGAAGACTGGAAATGTGACGAGATGCAGTTGTGGGAGAAGATGGACTGGAGACGGGTGTGGACACAGGACGGAGTGTATATGTCCAATATAGGAAAGGTGTGGGTGGCCTGGAACCTGGTGGAGTGGGCTCAGCGATGGGAGGAAGGTAAGAAGGAATAGGATAGAATCCAAAGAGGAGGGGTGGGTGTTTTTATGAGAGAAAAGGAGGACAGAAGCATGAAAGAGAGCAGGCTACCGAGAGAAAGGGAACCTGCGGCAAAAGAGTGTGCGAATGTGAAAGGAAGAGGAGGTACCCACGGGGTGTCAGTATGCATGAAGATTGGGTGTGTGAATGTGAGAGAATGGGGCACTGGGAAATTTGAGGACGTGTCTAAGGAGCTGGAAGAGTAACATTTTGACTTAGTCGGAATAACCGAGACACACCTGAGGGATGATGTGAAAGTGGATGGTAGTGAGTATGTGATGATTGGAAAGGGACGGAAGATGCAGGACAGAGTAGGAGGAGGAGTAGCTATCATGTATAGCAGGGGTGGGCAACCTCCGGCCCGTGGGCCACATCCGGCCCGCGAAGGCTTAGCGTCCGGCCCGCCACCCTGCTAGGCTTTATTAATGCAATCCGGCCCGTGGACCTCCCACTAAAAGTAGAGAAGAAACTCTAATAAATTTTAAGTTTTTAAATGAATAAATTATACTATTGAATTACTTTACATGTCAAGCCGGACATGGAAATGCTTCTTCATGGCAAACAGCACCAGCAGTCTCATTGATTTGTAGAGTGTTCAATGCAATTTTTGTACAATTTTTTTCACGTAATCAATGTATTATACAAAATATAGTATTTCTGAGATTTCGTTTTTCACTCCGGCCCGCGACCTCCTTCCAAGAGTCTCATCTGGCACTCACTCTAAAAAGGTTGCCTGCCCCTGATGTATAGGAAGGAAAGGAATTTTAGAGAAGAAAAACTAGATGTAGGAAACTGTGCCATGAGTGAGGATATTCTAGCAGTGAAGGTAGAGTGCACAGGTGAGCATAGGAAGTGTGAAAGTTTGGTGGTGATTGTAGTATACATGACAGTAGAGGGTGAGAGAGTAGTGACAGAGAGCAGCAGGAAGTATGGTATTCTAAGGAAGATCGTGGGAGAATGTGCTGGAGAGAGACTGATTCTTATGGGAGATATGAATGCACATGTAGGTATACTAGGCGAGCAAATGAACAGGAATGGAGAAATGCTTGACAGCTTTGTAAATGAGATGGAGTTGGAGAACCTGAATGAGACCCTGGCTGAAGGACGAGTGACTTGGTGTGTGAGGAACCAGGAGTCTGCGATTGATTATATGTTAGTGAATAGGAGAATGCGTGAGTTGGTGGACTGCATGTGGATTGACGAGGATGGAACGATTGACATTGTCTCGGACCATAACATGCTGGTGTTGGAGTGTAAGTTGAATGGGAGACAGAATAGGAATACAAAAGCTAAGAGGAGAAGGTGGAGGCTAAAAGATGCAGGATGGAAAAATTTCCAGGTAGACCTGAGTGAGAGATGCTGGGAAGATGAAAGCTTGAATGATGTGGATGAATTGAATGATAGATTTGTCGAGAATGTGAAGAACGCAGCTGCCAGCCAGATAGGGTATGTGAGGACAAGTGCCAGAAAGCATATGTGTAAGCTGTGGTGGAACGATGAGGTTAGGGATGCCAGGAGAGAGAGAAAGAGATTAAATAAGGTGTGTAGACAGCTGAGAAAGAGGAGGCATGAGAGTGAAAAGGCAGAAAGTGAGCCAGAATGCATGGACAGCATATGTGAGGCAGCAGCGAGTGACGAAGTGAAAGATAATGAATGCCAAGGGTAGGTGTGAGAGAAGCGTGATTCAATCTCTCAGAGAGAAAGGCATGGAAGGAGGCAAAGAATGGTATAGATTCCTGAGGGGTGAGGGGATGTCTGACCGTGAAAATGTGGAGAGCCTCAAGGTGAATAGGACAGTGGTGACAGACAAGGAAGATATGAGAAAGGTGATCAAAGAGTTCTGGGAAGAGATTGGAGGTGTTGGTGAGGTATTTGATGTTAAAGAAGGGTGTGTGACACTGGAGAGAAAGGACGCGGATGAATTGAATGATAGAATCAGCAGAGAGGAAGTGGAGAAATGTGTGAAAAGGCAAAAGAATGGTAAGGCAGCAGGGCCGGATGAGATACCATATGAGATGTACAAAAATGGAGGAGAAGTTCTGCTTGATAGGATGACTGAGCTCTTTAACCAGGTGTGGGAGGAGGAGAGAGTGCCAAGAGTGTGGAATGAATGTAGGGTGACTCTGTTACACAAGGGAGGATACAAGAGTAAAGATGAGTTGAAAAACTACAGGCCCATTGCAATAGTGAATACAGTGGGTAAAGTGTTCATTGGTGTGCTGAATGAGAGATTGTGTAAATGGATTGAACAGACTGGAGTGCTGGGTGAAGAACAGAATGGTTTCCATGTGGATAGGAGAGCTGAAGACAACATATTTGTGGTGAATGAGCTGATTGAGAGGAAAAGGAACGAGGGTAGTAAATTATACTTGGGTTTTCTGGATATAGAGAAAGCATATGACAGGGTGAATAGAAGAATGTTAGGCAGAGTCTTAGAAAAGATTGGACTGAGTTCAAAGATAGTGCAAAGTATGTATGTGGACACAAGAGCTAGATATAGACTAGGAGACATAGAAACAGACTAGGTAAAGAGTGAGAGAGGAGTCAGGCAGGGTTGTATTTTGTCACCAACTCTCTTCAGTTTATATACAGAAGAACTGGCTGCCAGAATGAGAAGTATGAATGCAGGAGTAAAGGTGGGGAATGATAGGGTATGTGTGCTCTTGTATGCAGATGATGTGGTAGTCATGAGTGAATCAGCAGAGGAGCTCCAAAGTCTCCTGGATGTTGTAGATGGCTATGGAAGAGACTTTGGGGTGAGATTCAGCAGTGAGAAGAGCAAGGTGATGGTTGTGAATAGGTAAGATGATGAAAGAAACTTGGTGTGGAGACTGGGAGAAAATGAGGTGCAACAGGCTGAGGAATACAAGTATCTGGGGATGTGGATGAGTCCATATGGCTGTGTGAAAGCAAAGAATGAAAAGATGAGTTTGGTGAACCAGTGGGTGGGTCGGCTAGGAAGTGCAGCAAGGATGAGAGCCAGCAAGTATGATGTGCTGCGAGAAGTTTGGAAGAGCGTGGCTGTTCCAAGCATCATGTATGGTATGGATGTGATGATGTGGAATGAAAGTGAATTAGAGAAGCTAGAAATAGGACAGAACAGAGTAGCAAGAATGGCTCTAAATGCACCAGGGTATGCAGCAATAGAGGCATTAAGGGGAGACATGGGATGGAGTACCTTCAGAGAGAGGCATGTGAAGGCAACACTGAGATTCAAGGCTAGGCTAGAACGAATGAATGATGCAAGAATAGTTATGAAGGTGTTTCTATGGAATGTTAGGAATAACAGGTGGGGGAAGAAGTGTGTCAGGATGGTAGTGAAGAGTGGTCTGGAAACTAGTTGGGCATTCTAGCGAGTTGAGGGGAAGAATGTTGAGAGTAACTGAAGCATGATTGTTGGAAATGGAGAGGGCCCAGACTGGGATGTAGGGAAGTGGAAGAGAGAGATAGACAGAAGGGTGAAGTGTATTGGACTGAGCGAATGGAGGACTAGGATGGAACAAAAGAGTACTCTGGAGTGGTATAGGGAGAAAGAGGCCCCAATGTATGAAAAGTGGTATGATGGCAGCCTGGGGGGTGACCTCCTCTTCCGAGCTAGGGCACAGTGCATGAATGTGAATGCAAGGGAGTTACAGATGGTCAGAGTCCCGCAGCAAAGTATGCCAGATGTGTGACATGGGAGAGGACGAGACGGTGGAGCATGTGATGCTGGAGTGTGTGAAGTATGCCAGAGACAGAAATGAGATGATGCAAGTGGTGCTGAGGGAACTAGGGGATGCCAGGGTGGAGAAGACTGGAAGGGAATGGATGGTGTTGCTGCTGGGACTGTGTGGAGACACAAGTGAAAGGATGATAGAAGCTGTCAAGGAGTTCCTGGAGAGAATGTGGAGTGCCAGATGCAGGGATTAGTAGTATTAAGGATGGTGTCTGGTTTAGGTTCTTGCCGCCTTTTTTTTTTTTTTCTTCTTTTTATCCCCTACAGGAGCTGCCGATACTAAGGCCTGCCTCAGGAGAAATCCTGGGATACCTGTAGAATCAAGATCAAGATCAAGATCACTCCTGAGCGGGGCCTTTTGGATCGGCAGCTCCTGTAGACGACAAAAAAAGGCACACAGAAAAAAAAAAAATAAGAAAAAGGAAACAGGGTCCTTTGCTCTAACCCTCTGTACATCTGGCATGCCACATTCTCTCCAGAAACTCCTTCAATCATCCTTTCATTCGTTTCTCTACTCAGTCCCAGCAGCACCACCATCCACTCCCTCCCTGTCTTTTCCACTCTTTCGTTCCTATTATGCCCTAACTCAGTCAACACCACTTGCATCATCTCATACCTGTCTCTGGCATACTTCACACACTCCAGCATCACATGCTCCACCGTCTCGTCCTCTCCCGAGTAACACATCTGGGCACACTTTGCTGCGGGACTCAGACCACCTGTAACTCCTTGCATTCACATCCATACACTGTGCCCTAGCTTTAAAAAGATCACCACCCAGGCTTCCATCGTACCACCTCTCATACATCGGGGCCTCTTTCATCTTGCACCATTCCAGAGTAGTCTTTCGTTCCATCCCATTCCTCCACTCATTCAGTCCCATACTCTTCACATCTCTGTCTATCTCACTCTTCCACTTCCTCGCATCCCATTCTGTTCCCACTCTGCCTCCTCTTGTCACGACCCATTCCAGCTCATTCTGATTCACTCCAGCCATTCTCACTGCCCACCCAACCTGTAGACCATTCCTCTCTGTCATTCTCATACACCTTTTCCTCCATTTGCTTCCACTTTCACTCCACAGATACAACTTCCTTGCTATTCTTGCATCATCCATTCTCTTAAGCCTAATCTCGTACCTAAGTGTCACTTTTATAAGTCTTTCCCTAAAAGAGCTCCATCCCATATCTCCTCTTAAGGCTTCTACTGCCGTGTACCTCGGTGCATTCAGTGCCAGCCTAGCTACTCTACACTGCCCCACTTCTACCTTGTCAATTTCTGTGGACTGACGGAGTGTTGTTGGCTCACTACCGCTCGTTTGTGGTTAAATTAAGGTAGTTTACCCCCAGACTGACGTGGCTCTTGCCGGCAGCTATGAGAGGAGGCGACGTTTTCCAGGCTAGCCAGCGCAGCGGGAGACGGACAACAGCCGCCATACACACCACTACCCCTGTTCTGTTCAGCGAAGATTGTGTGCGAGGTCGTGCCGCAGGGGAGGCACGAGCGACGGGATCAAGCACGAGGAGCCAGTGTGGGCGAGTTGTGGGCCCTTACGAGTGCGTGGGACTCCCTACATGTGTTGCCGCCGTGCCAGTGGAGGAGACGGCCACAAGAGGAGGGAGACACGACGTTGGAGACGTGTGATCACCAAGACTGTGGTGCCTGCTGTGCTGCTAGTTCTGTGCTCTGTAAATAAACTGCAATTGGGAGAACAGTGTTTCGAGTTACGCCCTGCCACAATTTCACTCTTGTTCCATGCAATCACATCCATACCATACATTATACTGGGGACAGCCACACTCTTCCACACTTCTCTCAGCACGTCATACTTACTTGCTCTCATCCTTGCCGCGCTTCCTAAACGGCCCACCCACTGGTTCACCAAGCTTATTTTTTCATTCTTTAACTTTTCACACCCATTCGGACTCATCCACATCCCTAAGTACTTGTATTCTTGTGCCTGCTTCAACTCATTCTCTCCCAACCTCCATGCTGCATTACATTCATCCTCCGACTTATTCACAATCATCACCTTATTCTCACTACTAAACCTAACTCCAAAATCTCTTCCATACCCATCAACCACATCCAGCAAACTTTGCAGCTCCTCTGCTGACTCACTCATAACCACTACGTCATCTGCAGAAAGAAGCACACCTATCTTATCATTCCCCACACTCACTCCTGCATTCATCCTTCTCATTCTTGCTGCTAACTTCTCTGTGTACAGGCTGAAAAGGGTTGGTGACAAAATACATCCTTGCCTAACTCCTCTCTCACTCCTCACCCAGTCTGTTTGATCTTGATCTTAATGCTACAGGTGACGCAGAATTTCTTCTGTCAGGCCTTTGTATCGGCAGCGCCTGTAGGGAAAATAAGAAAAACAAAACAAAACAAAAACAACAAAGAGGACAATCACACCACTAGTTCCTGCATCTAGCACGCCACATTCTCTCCTGGAACTCTTTTACAGCCTCAATCATCCTTCCATTCGTATCCCCACAGAGTCCCAGCAGCACCACCATCCATTCCCTTCCTGTCATCTCCACTCTGTCATGCCCCAGCTCCCTCAGCACCACTTGCATCATCTCATACCTGTCTGACATACTTCACACACTCCAGCACCACATGCTCCACCGTCTCATCCTCTCCCACGACACATATCTGGCACACTTTGCTGCGGGACTCAGACCATCTATATTCTATAATTCCTTGCATTCACATCCATGCACTGTGCCCTAGCATGGAAGAGAAGGTCCCCACCCAGGCTTCCATCATACCTGCCACTTCATACATTGGAGCCTCTTTCTCTCTATACCATTCCAAGGTACTCTTTTGCTCAATCCTATTCCTCCAGTCACTCAGTCCCACACCTTTCACTCCTCCACTTCCTTACACCCCATTCTCTACCCTCTCCATTTCTAACTATCATACTCCAGTCCTTCTCTAAGTGCCTTCCTTCTACCTACTGAAAAGCCCTACTAGCTATTAGACCACTCTTCACCACCATCCTGACACACTTTTTCCCACACTGAAGTGTGGAGAAACGCCCATCTCTCCAGCTCTCTCTCTCTCTCTCTCTCTGTGTGTGTGTGTGTGTGTGTGGCTTGTTACTACTTCCTCCTGTTTCTTATTACTATATAGTTCTCTCATGCACGTGTGTAATCTTGCTTGCGCGAGTCTTTCAACAGTTTACGTATAATACGGTTCTGTGACGCGGCACACACACACACACACACACACGCACACTCCAGTGATGTTAACTTTTCTATAGCCCGCATTGTCGTACCGAACCACCAGAATTATCGTATTTTGCCTAATATTATCGTACATCCAAAGGAAAAATAATATACACACATCAGAACTGCATTATACACTGTATTGAACATTTCATTAATTTTCATTCATTTTTATATGCAAATGACATACTACACATACAAAGGTTACACAAAGGTGTGTGTGTATATATATATATATATATATATATATATATATATATATATATATATATATATATATATATATATATATATATATATATATATATATATATATATATATATATATATATATATATATATATATATATATATATATATATATATATATATAATGAAAACTGTATATTGATAAAAGCTTACGTACAGTGTCAATGTGCATGTATCTCCAAGGGGTCAACGTATCAGTCAACCGTCAGTCCATCACTCTCCGCAACACAACCTACACTGGAAAACCGTTATTATTTATTTCTTTATTTATTGTTGCCCATTATTGCCACATAATGAGAATGTTTTGTTTTTTCATACCGTTATACGTCAAATAGAACATATGATAAGAGAAGGAAAACTCGCCCTTCACCATACAAACACTAAGAGTCACACTAATAAGGTCATTTTGTCACTTGACACTGTGACTGACAGCGTCTCTCTCCTTTTTCCTTCCCTCCCCAGTCCCCAGCCCCTCTCTCTCTCTGAAATGTTGACATCGATATTTTTTGCTTTACACAATTATTCCAGTACCTTATTACAAATAAAAAAAAAAATACTTTGCCACTCAATTATCGTATATTGGTGTACGATTCTTACCTATGTATTGTACATCGTACAAACAGCCATATTATCGTACAAATACGATAATTGTCGTACAATTAACATCACTGACATACTCTCTCTCTCTCTCTCTCTCTCTCTCTCTCTCTCTCTCTCTCTCTCAAATAGACAAGTAGACATGCATCTTTTTTGTTGTTTTATTTTTACTTTTTCCACACCACCCATGAGGTAAGAATTAAGGTGTTTTTTTTTTTTTTTAATAGAGGTTTTACCCTGTAGGCATAATCTCTCTCAGCTATTTAATCAGACAGTTCTTCGTCAGAAGTGTCCTCCACATTGATAATAAAAGAATCCTCTAAGCAGAACTTGTTGACGCTGTAAATAATTAATTTCTCTTGACTATGAAGGTTGCGATGGCGAGTAGCGCGGACGAGATATTCACCTTCCATCCTGAGCGAAATGGAGGGGAGGAGTGACTCGATTTGACCTGGGGATTATCAGCGGTCAGGGAGGTTGACCTCACCCATGTCCAACCTTGAAAAGTAGCAACGCTGGAGAGCAGTGGTGCTACATTTTGTGGTATCTATACCAAATCATTGTCTTCATTACACTAAAACAATATTCAAAGCTCTCTATACATCCTTATTAGAAATTTAGAGGAATACACTTTTATGACGGTTCATTAAGATGTAAGTTAATAATGAGATCGAAACATGTGCTACGATGCTTGGCGCCGCCGCAGCCGGGGAATCCCCGCTAGGTCTTCCCCCTTCAGCGACCTTCATATTTGTGTCGGACTATAGTTCACTTTCATTCCATGCAATCACATCCATACCATACATGATGCTCGGAACAGCCACGCTCTTCCAAACTTCTCGCAGCACGTCATATTTACTCGCTCTCATCCTTGCTGCACTTCCTAGCCTACCTACCCACTGACTCACCAAGCTTATCTTCTCATTCTTTGTCTTCACGCAGCCAACCGGACTCATCCACATCCCCAGGTACTTGTATTCATCTGTCTGTTGCATCTCATTCTCACCTATAGTTCGACACAAATATGAAGGCCGCTGAACGGGGGGGGGGGGAGACCTATCGGGGATTCCCCGGTTGCGGCGTCGCCAAACGTTGCAGCCCCAGTTAAAGGATTAACATTGAGTGTGGAGAAACGCCCATCTCTCTCTCTCTCTCTCTCTGTGGCTTGTTACTACTTCCTCCTGTTTCTTATTACTATAATAGTTCTCTCATGCACGTGTGTGTGTGTGTGTGTGTGTAATCCTGCTTGCGCGAGTCTTTCAACAGTTTACGTATTGGTTCTCCTGTGACGCGGCGTAACACACACACACACACACACACACACACTCTCTCTCTCTCTCTCTCTCTAAAATAGACAAGTAGACATGCATCTTTTTTGTTGCTTTATTTTACTCTTTTTCCACACCACCCATGAGGTAAGAGTTAAGGTGCGTTTTTTTTTTTTTTTTTAATAGAGGTTTTACCCTGTAGGCATAATCCTCTCTCAGCTATTTAATCAGACAGTTCTTCGTCAGAAGTGTCCTCCACATTGATAATAAAAGAATCCTCTAAGCAGAACTTGTTGACGCTGTAAATAATTAATTTCTCTTGCTTATGAAGGTTGCGATGGCGAGTAGCGCGGACGCAGTTGTGCAAGTAATGGTACAATTGTACCAAAATGATACATTTTGACAATGCTCGTACATTCTTACGCCGCTCAGCAAAATTGGTACAAAATAGAATTGTCAGACAAAATTTGATACTTTTTACCGTTTTGGGAACAAATTTGATACTTTTTGGCTGTCCTAGGACAGCATTTTTTTTACAAGCTTGGCCAGCCAAAAAAAAAAAAAAAAAATATATATATATATATATATATATATATATATATATATATATATATATATATATATATATATATATATATATATATATATATATATATATATATATATATATATATTATAAAATGCATTGGTAGTGAGAGTCTGAAGGAGATAGTGGAACTTTTACAAACTAACAAATATGCAATACTTGTTGATGAAAGTACAGATATATCAACAACAAAGCAGTTAGCCATTGTTGTTAGAGTATTGAACTTTAAAAAGAACTGTTGATGATAAATTTCTACAACTGTTGGATGTAGAAGATTCCAGCGCTGAAGGTTTATTTCAGCTTTTAAATAAATTTTTTGAAACAAATGGTATCCCATTTTCAAATATGCTGGGTTTTGCTGCAGACAATGCATCAGTCATGATGGGTGAAATGGGAGGGTTAAAGGCAAAACTCCTTCAGAAAGTACCTGATTTATTTGTAATTGGATGTATTTGTCACTCCTTACATCTGTGTTCCTCAGCAGCTTGCAAAAAGCTCCCCAAAGCAGTTGAGGAATTGTGTAGAGACATACATGTCTACATAAATCATAGCCCAAAGCGGCTCATCAAGTTTCAAGAATTTCAGGAATTTGTTGATGTTGTATCACACAGAATTCTGACTGCTAGCCAAACAAGATGGCTTTCTTTAGAATCAGTAGTTAATAGAATTTTAGAACAATGGCCGGCACTCATCCTTTTCTTCCAAGCAGAAGCCTTGGAAGCTAGTGTAAAGTCTGCTGCAGCAATACTTGATGCCCTTAACAATCCTATTTACAAACTTTATTTCTCTTTTTTAAGTTATGTTTTGCCTATCATCAACAAGATGAACAGAGAATTTCAGAGTGAAACTGTTATGATTCATCTTGCTTACTCCAACATTTGTGCATTTTACAGGACCATTCTAGGTAATTTCATTAAAAGGAATTATATGAAAAGCAAGTCAGATCCTTTTGATATTATCCTCAGCAGCTTGCAAAAAGCTCCCCAAAGCAGTTGAGGAATTGTGTAGAGACATACATGTCTACATAAATCATAGCCCAAAGCGGCTCATCAAGTTTCAAGAATTTCAGGAATTTGTTGATGTTGTATCACACAGAATTCTGACTGCTAGCCAAACAAGATGGCTTTCTTTAGAATCAGTAGTTAATAGAATTTTAGAACAATGGCCAGCACTCATCCTTTTCTTCCAAGCAGAAGCCTTGGAAGCTAGTGTAAAGTCTGCTGCAGCAATACTTGATGCCCTTAACAATCCTATTTACAAACTTTATTTCTCTTTTTTAAGTTATGTTTTGCCTATCATCAACAAGATGAACAGAGAATTTCAGAGTGAAACTGTTATGATTCATCTTGCTTACTCCAACATTTGTGCATTTTACAGGACCATTCTAGGTAATTTCATTAAAAGGAATTATATGAAAAGCAAGTCAGATCCTTTTGATATTATCCTCAGCAGCTTGCAAAAAGCTCCCCAAAGCAGTTGAGGAATTGTGTAGAGACATACATGTCTACATAAATCATAGCCCAAAGCGGCTCATCAAGTTTCAAGAATTTCAGGAATTTGTTGATGTTGTATCACACAGAATTCTGACTGCTAGCCAAACAAGATGGCTTTCTTTAGAATCAGTAGTTAATAGAATTTTAGAACAATGGCCGGCACTCATCCTTTTCTTCCAAGCAGAAGCCTTGGAAGCTAGTGTAAAGTCTGCTGCAGCAATACTTGATGCCCTTAACAATCCTATTTACAAACTTTATTTCTCTTTTTTAAGTTATGTTTTGCCTATCATCAACAAGATGAACAGAGAATTTCAGAGTGAAACTGTTATGATTCATCTTGCTTACTCCAACATTTGTGCATTTTACAGGACCATTCTAGGTAATTTCATTAAAAGGAATTATATGAAAAGCAAGTCAGATCCTTTTGATATTAACTTCCATGATCCAAATAATTTTTTGCCTGAAAGTGAATGGAATTTGGGCAGTAAAGTTGAAACCCTAATGAATGACCAAAATATACAAAAGAGAATAGGATCAGATTTTAACACTTTCAGAGTTTGTTGTCTGAATTTTTACATTGAACTGTCAGGACAAATTAGTAAGAGGTTCAAAGGCCTAGGTGGTGTATTCCCTCTACTAAAAGCGTGTGACCCTGCTGTTGCTCGCGTAACTGGAGTTAAAAGTTTGGTACCACTGGAGTTAAAAGTTTGGTACCACTCTTTAGTAAATTTCCACAATTGATAAAAGAGTCAGAATATGATCAATGTAATGATGAGTGGAGATCCCTCACTTTTCATGAAGCAGTGGCACCCATCACTTCAAATAACCCAGCTGAGTTTTGGTGTTCTGTCAAGGAAATCAAGAGCAGTGATGGAACACCTATATTTTCAAAGCTTGCAAATTTCATGTTAAATTTACTTGTTCTTCCACACTCCTCAGCTGCAGTTGAAAGAATATTTTCTCAGGTCAAACTTATAAAAACAGATCACAGAAATAGACTAAATACCACAACAATGAATGATCTTTTACTGACCAAAGGAAGTGGCGGTTCTGTGAACTGCTATGAGTGGGAGCCAAGCAGTGCCATGGTAAAGAGTTCTGAAACTGTATTCAGAGAAAAGTGAGATGTAATGTGAAATACGCTCCTCTTCACCACACTCATCACTGATTGACTGCATGATGAGTTCAACTACTATTTTATTTCCAGTTACCCAGTTGCCGCAGTAGTTGTCATGCTCTAATGGTGAATTGATTTCTTATGTAAAGCTCAAATTCTACATGTAATAAGAAGTTAACATGCATTTTTATTTTTGGTGTAGTAATGAGAAAATATTTTTTTTATATAGTATGTAAGAACTGCAACTCTCCTAAGCAATGATACTTTCTTTTTCTTATTAAAGTATGTACTGTATTACTGTAATTATTCATACTGATGTTGATATTATTGTGATATATTTACCTACTATATGATCTCATGATTACTCTAGTGACATATTTACATATGTGATGCTTCACCAAAGGTAGATGCACCTATGTATGGGTTAGTGTTATTGATGTGAAGTTGCAAGAAATGACTGCAAAACTTCTATACTATGACAGTATTTTTTCTTGTCATTACTGTAAGATTGATCTCTTATTGATGCTTGAATTATTGTAATGGTATACCATACAGTGTGTGATACGAGTATCTTATTGGTATTCTTGTGAGTAACTTATGTTCTGTGTGCTGATTTTATATCTAAGTCTATGGTGATACAGTATATCTATATGCTCATATTATGGTAGTGCTATATTTACATAGAGTGTATGATGTCTTTTTGATATTCTAGGATAAGTGATTAACTTACAGGCTGTGAGCCTGTGATAATGATTTTTTATAGCAAAGTGATGTGAATCTACATGCTCAATATGCTCATATTTTGGTGGTGATATATTTACATACAGTGCATGATATCTTATTAATATTCTAGTGATTAACTTACAGGCTGTTATAATAATGTATATTTCATAGCAAATTGATATTATGAAATGTCTACATAGATTTACTGCATCATACTGGTGTTCCTGCAAATGTTCCTATTTTCTTATATATGATGGATAGATAGGCTGGTAATTACCACACAGTGCTTGAATCTTAAGTGTCTTCATTATATTTCAATATATATTCTATACAATTCTAGTGAAGTTGAAAAATTTAAGTTGAATATATTGTTTCTCATATTTTTTTACTCTCTATATATAAAGATTCCATGTATATTTTGAATAGAATCATGACTGTATTACTTCTAGTGATAGCTATATTTACATACAGCGCATGATATCTTATTGATATTCCAGTGATTAACTTGCAGGCTGTGATGTTGTATATTTCATAGCAGTGATATTATGATATGTCTACATAGATGTACTGCATCATACTGTGTCATACATAGTCAAAGAGCAGGTGTTCCTACAATTGTTCCTAATTTAAACTTAAGAGTTACAGGGAAGAAACCTCACTGGTATCTCTTTGTTTTAAGTCTATATTCACTAATGTCACAATCACACACCCATTAGCGGGTAAATAGATAGTAACGAAGATAATAGCAGTGTCCATCAACCTATAGAGAGAGAGAGAGAGAGAGAGAGAATTTTTCTCTCTCTCTCTCTCTCTCTCAGACACAACTGCCAGACGGCTATGATGATTCCATACGTCGCTTTCAGCCGCAATTAAAGAAAATAATTCATACAGTGACGTAACGCAATAAGTAATTTGATTTAATAGATAGATGATAAATTTGATACATTTTGGTTCCAAATGGTACATTTTGAAGATCACGTGGATACATTTTGATTTTTCCTACTTTGATATTCACCTTCCATCCTGAAGCGATGGAACTCAACGATTTGACTCAGCGGTCAGGGAGGTTGACCTCACCCATGTGGTATCTATACAAAATCATTGTCTTCATTACACTAAAACAATATTCAAAGCTCTCTGTACATCCTTATTAGAAATTTAGAGGAATACACTTTTATGACGGTTCATTAAAATGTAAGTTAATAATGAGATCGAAACATGTGCTACGATGCTTAGCAACGCCGCAGCCGGGGAATCCCCGTTAGGTCTCCCCCCCCCCCTCCCGTCAGCGGCCTTCATATTTGAGTCGGACTATAGTCTCCACACTGAGTTTCTCTCATCCTCTGACCCATTCACAACCATTACCTTGCTCTTTTCACTGCTAAACCTCACTCCAAAGTCTCTTCCATACCCATCTATAACATCAAGCAAACTCTGAAGCTCTTCTGCCGACTCACTCATAACAACATCATCTGCATACAAGAGCACACCTATCTTATCATTCCCCACATTTACACCTGCATTCATTCTCCTCAATCTAGCAGCTAGTTCCTCTGTATATAAGCTAAAGAGGGTTGGTGATAATATGCAACCCTGCCTAACTCCTCTTTCACTCTTCACCCAGTCTGTCTCTACATCTCCAAGTTTATACTTAGCTCTTGTATCCTTCGCACTATGTTAACTATCTTTGCACTTAACCCAATCTTTTCTAGCACTCTACTTAGCATTTCTCTGTTCACCCTATCATATGCTTTCTCTATGTCTAGAAAACCTAAGTATAACTTGCTACCATCTTTCTTCTTTCTCTCAATCAATTCATTCACCACAAACATATTGTCTTCAGCTCTCCTGTCCACACGGAACCCATTCTGCTCTTCACCTAACACTCCATCTCTCTCAATCCATTTACACAATCTTTCATTCAAAACTGCACTGAACACTTTTCCTACTGTGTTAATTAACGCAATCGGCCTGTAGTTTTTAAACTCATTCTTACTCTTGTACCCTCCCTTATGCAACAAAGTCACCCTGCATTCATTCCACATTCTCGGCACTCTCTCCTCCTCCCACACCTGGTTAAACAACTCAGTCATCCTATCAATCACAACCTCTCCTCCATTTTTGTACAATTCATAAGATATCTCATCCGGCCTTGCTGCCTTCCCATTCTTCTGCTTCTTCACTCATTTCCCCACCTCCTCCCTGCTGATCCTTTCATTCAACTCGTCTGCATCCTTTCTCTCCAGTGTCACACGCCCTTCACCCACATCAAAGACCTCACCTACACCTCCAATCTCTTCCCTAAATTCTTTTATTGCCCTTCTCATTTCTTCCTTATCAGTCACCACTGCTCCATTCACCTTCAGGCTCTCCACATTCTCACTGTCAGGCATCCCCTCACCCCTTAGGAATCTGTACCATTCACGACCACCTTCCACACCTTTCTCTCTAAGGGACTGAATCACACTTTTCTCACATTTAACTTCTTGTTGTTTTCGGGCTTCGACGATCCCACAGATCATATGAGCCCTCATTTAACTTTAGCATTCATTATCTTTCGCTTCGTCACTCGCTGCTGACTCACATACGCTGTCCATGCATTCAGGTACTCACTTTCAGCCTCCTCACTCTCATGTCTCCTCTTTCCTAACTGTCTGCACACTCTATTCAGTCTCTTCCTTTCCTTCCTAGCATCTCTAATCTCATCATTCCACCACGGCGTACTTTTATGCTTTCTAGCACTTGTTCTAATGCTCCGGAACGATCCCGAGGCACTTGTAGTATCAAGATCAAGATCAAGATAGCGCGGGAGCGGAGGCGTGATGTGTATACTTAAACATGTGTGCATTACCTGGCTGGGGTCGACCTACACAGCAAAATAGAGCTTTGGATATTAAGAATGGTGGTGGTGTCACCGGGGTGCGTGGAGCAAGTGTCAAGGTAGGTAGATAATACTGATTTAATTGTCTGATACTATAGTCCCCGGCTTACCGGCCATTATTGCCTGGCATGGTAGCGGTCTGACTGACAATAGCGGCTTCATTTTGGTGTTTGCAACGTATCATGGTCACTCGCTAATAAGGAAGACATAAACAGTGATAACTAGGAAACACGCGTGACTTATTCGTCGTAACCAAGGTAGTGTATTGGTGATTTACTTCCCCTCGTGCATAGGGCATCACAAGGCTTGCTGGCCCAAGTAGTTATGCTGTGAAAATGATAATGCCATTCAAACTGCAAAATAAAACCTTCCTTCTTTGGTATTTATTTTTACAGTTACACCAACAGCACACTCATGGATGAAATGATTTTCTCATGGTAGATTTTGACCTGTTTTGAATGCATATTCACTTTGTTTACTTCGCAAATCCGTATTTATTTTATCCCCCCTTTCCACCGCCTCTTATGAAGATACCATTTTGCGATAAAAGGTAGCATTTTTTTTTCTGCTAGATTTCGTTTCTGTTGTGAATACGTATATACATATATACGGTATGTATGTATGTATGTATATATATATATATATATATATATATATATATATATATATATATATATATATATATATATATATATTATTCTTTCTTTATTCTTTGTCATTACATTCAGACCCTGCTCCACCAACTAGTGGCGCTCCGCAGAGCCTCTATTCTATAGTAATTAAATATAAAATACAAATATGAACAATACTTAGCAGAGTACTATATAAAATATTGTAAAAACTGATCACACACACACACACTCACACACGCGCGCGCACACACACACACACACACACACACACACGGTAGCTCAGTGGTTAGAGCGCTGGCTTCACAAGCCAGAGGACCTGGGTTCGATTCCCCGACCGGGTGGAGATATTTGGGTGTCTCCTTTGACGTGTAGCCCCTGTTCATCTAGCAGTGAGTAGGTACAGGATGTAAATCGAGGAGTTGTGACCTTGTTGTCCCGGTGTGTGGTGTGTGCCTGGTCTCAAGCCTATCCGAAGATTGGAAATAATGAGCTCTGAGCTCAATCCGTAGGGTAACGTCTGGCTGTCTCGTCAGAGACTGCAGCAGATCAAACAGTAAAACACACACACACACACACACACACACACACACACACACACACACACACACACACACGTTAAAATCTAGCTCTACATGTAATGTAGTTTAAGTAATCAAAACATAAAAATTGCACATTATAATCTTACACAGTATAATGTTGAGTGACAGTCATATCTGACATATCATAGGCATCCCTGAATAAATATGTCTGTAGTCTTTTCTTAGAAAGTTCATTGCTATTGCTTGCCTTGACCTGCACTGGGAGCCTATTGTACAGTCTTGGAGCACACACTTGAAAGGCTCTGAAACCCGTATCTGAGTTACATCTTGGCTCATTTAGCCTGTACTCATCTGCTACATGTCTTACCACAACACTTGTCTTAACTTCAAATGGATGCAATAACTTTCTTAAATAAACAGGTTTTCCAGTAGTCACGACTTGATAAGTTAACACACAAATTTTATAAGCAATACGAGCCTTTATCGGTAACAAATGCAACTCAATGACTACAGGCGTTATTCTGTCGCGAGGTGAAACATATTTGATCATTCTGGCAGCCCTGTTCATTGTCAGTTGTAATTTCCTTAATTGATAATTTGGCAGGTTATAATACAAGGAGTTGCAGTAGTCCAGCTTGGCTATTACATGATTTTGAATCAGAGACTTGACAGAATATTCATCCAAATATCTCCTTATGAAAGCAATGTTCCTCAGATTATACCTTGCCACTCTCACAGCCTCATTTATTTGATCATTTAAGCTTAAATACTTATCAACTATGACTCCCAAATCCTTAACCCTCTCAGATAAATAAATCTTTGTACCATTTACATGTAAACTTTGCACTTCGTTAAACCTCCTAAGGCCACTCTTTTTTCCAATAAACAAACATTCAGTTTTCTCTACATTTAATTTCAACTGTTTTTTATTCATCCATTCCTTAATAAGAGCCATAACTCTTGTCATTGTATTTTCTGTATCTAAAATATTGTTAACTGTTAAGTAAAACTGAGTATCATCAGCATAGAGAGCGAAGGTTACATCAAATTCCTCCAAAATGAAAGACAATTCTATAGTATAAACACTAAATAATACCGGTCCCAGCACACTGCCTTGGGGAACACCTCTGTTGAGCTGACAGTGCTCAGAAAAGGAGCTCCCCACTTGGACATAATAACTCCTATTTACAAGGTAGCTCCTTAGGTACTGCAGTGCACGTTCTCTAACACCTATGATCTGCAGATCTTCTAACAGTACATCATGCACTACAGTATCAAAAACAGCACTCATATCTAACAATATTAAAACACCACACTTTCTCTCATCCATCATACACAAAAGATCATTAGTGACACTACACAATGCTGTTTCAATTGAGTGTAACTTCCTATACGCAGACTGATTGTCAGGCAATACATGAATAGTAGATAAATAATCCATTAGCTGAACATGAATCACACTTTCAATAATCTTTGATAGGAATGATAGGTTTGAAACTGGTCGGTATGAAGAAAGGCACTGCCAATCAAGTTTACTCTTTAGAGTAGGTTTAACAATAGCAAGTTTCTCACTTTCCGGAAAAACACACTCACATAACATAACATAACATAACATAAATAATAGGATAACAAAGGGCCACCAGGGCCCATCTAGGTTATCCTGTATCAGTCGCACAGCGACCTCGTCATCAGTACTTAAAGATACACTTACAAGTACACAATACATTATATACTAATTCTAAATATTTGGCCCATTAACAGGGCTAAGTCCTGCAGTGAATTCCTCTACAATCTGTGATCGATCATGTCTTGTTTAACTATAGTAAATTTCTTATAAAAACTATCATGCAGTGCTATACATAATTATAAATCTAATAAATTTAAGTGCTTATCTAATCTGTTTTTAAACATTGTCAAACTAGTGCTATTTACAACCGTCTCTGGCAATGCATTCCAGAAGTCTACCACCCTATGACTAAAGAAATATTTTCTTATATCTAACCTGCAGCCTTGCTTTCTAATCTTCCTGCCATGATTTATAGTCCTACTTCCCTCCTCTAAGGTAAAGAAAGATCTCACATCTATGTAGTTTGTATCTGAGAACATTTTAAATAACTCTATCATATCCCTCTTATACATCTCCTCTCAAATGAAAACATGTTTAATTCCTTTAATCTATCTCTATACTCCAGGCGCTTTAATGCTGGTATCATCCTAGTTGCTCTTCTCTGAACTGCTCTAACATGTTGATATCCTGCCTATAATGGGGTGACCAGGGCCGGTATTTATCAAAAGTTCCAAGGGCTTGGGGGAAGTCCTAAGCGCTTGGGGCTCTCCTAAGCGCTTGAGACTACTTCCAACTGTGAGAAAATCCTTGTGGCTTATCCCAACGTCTTGTGGTAAGTCCCAAGTCGCGCTCCGCTTGGGAGAACGAAAACGGTGTCCCAAGGAGTTGGAAGCAGTCACAAAGCAGCAAGATGGCCGAGCAACATCAACACAGGCTTCGTCAGTGCAGGAATTTCCAGCCAAGGAGAGACATATTTGACCAGTACGACGATGCTGAATTCAAGAGAAGGTTCAGGGTTGATCGTGCTGGCCTTGTGTTTGTGACAGACTTAGTGCGACCTGCAATTGCTAATTTAACAAAACGAAGTTGTGCTGTGAGTGCGGAGATGAAGGTGGCACTGCTTCTTCGGTATTTGGCGACGAGAAAAATGCAGCAGTGCAACGCTGATGACTGGACTTTCACAGCCCACCATCAGCAGAGTGATCAGTGACACCTTGGATGCCCTTGTACACCCTGACATCATCCGGAGGTTCATTCACTTCCCGGTGAATCTACAGGAAGTGGAGGGGATCAAGGGTGAATTCGCTGCAATTGGTGGGTTGCCTGATGTGGTGGGTGTTATTGATGGCACTCACATACGAATCACGGCACCCCACGAATATGAAGAAGTGTATATATATATATATATATATATATATATATATATATATATATATATATATATATATATATATATATATATATATATATATATATATATATATATATATATATATATATATATATATATATATATATATATATATATATATATATATATATATATATATATATATATATATATACACACACACACACACACACACACACACACACACACACACACACACACACATATATATATATATATATATATATATATATATATATATATATATATATATATATATATATATGTATAATATATATTTTTTGTTGTTGTTGTTGCACTGCCTTGCCACATTATAATGCATTTCATTTTATTCTCTAAAATATACCATTCTAAAATTATTCATTGCCTATCTTCTTTTATTGCCACAATCATCACAGCTACACTGTGGCCTAACCAAACCTAATCAAAGTAGCCTAGCTTAACCTAAGTAACCGACTTCATTATAAAAAACTAAATAAGCTCATCACATAAAAATACATATATCAATACACATAAAATATACATATAATACTACCACAAACGCGCTGTACGTTACGTATTCAATTATTATATATAAATAAAACAAGGATTCTTCTGGGGGTCCTATTGGTTAGATTAGCCTACTATTTTGCTAACCATAGGTGTACATGAAACTTTTGTTTTACCAACCTTTTTCCCTCTATAACTCTTCGTTTTTCCCCGACTAATTCCAGCAGCTTTAGCTTAGCCGCTTGGCTCCAGTTGGCTGTCCTTGTATAAGGTGACCTGCATAGTTTAGCCTTTTTGGAGGTTGCTGCTCCTCCGGTGTAATTTTCCTCCATTGGACGATCACTCTTGGTGCTGCCTTCCATCGTGTTGAAAGTTGAAAGTTGCACGTGTCATTGCTTACATCCGCCATGCGGTACCGAAATAATTTGAGTAGGAATATATGTACCATTACCATAAAATTGGTATATATATGAATTATTTGTGTTTTTTATAGTTTTTTCTTATTTATCATTGTATAATTAGGCAGAAAAAACATTACTTTAAGCCTAAATAACACGAAAGTTGTATGTTTCCTTTTCACATGGTAACACTGACTGATTTCTACAATCTTGGGAAAAATAGAAGATAGGTATTCTCCCAACGGAGTCTCAAGGCGGCTAGGAGAAATCCCAAGATTTGAGAGTGACGTCACGGTGACGTAGACACACTTGGGAGTAAATTTGGGAGAATTCTTGGAACTTTTGATAAATACCGGCCCAGGCCTGTATGCAATATTCTAAATGGGGCCTAACATAGGAATTATATAAGCTACGCACCACTTCCTTACTTTTATAACTAACATTTCTATTTATAAAATCCAGGATCCTATTTGCCCTATTTCTTGCTTTTAAACATTGCTTTGAAAATTTCATAGTCCTGTCTATCACTACTCCTAAATCCTTTCCCTCTTCTACTGCCTCTAGCCAACATCCCTCCATCTCATAGCTAAAATTTGTGTTGTCTTTACCTAAATGCATAGCCTGACACTTTTTAGAATTAAACTCCATCTGCCACCTGTCTGCCCATGCTATCAGCCTGTCCAGGTCTCGTTGTATTCTGTAATTGTCCTTTTCACCCTGTACTGCACATGCTATCTTAGTATCATCTGCAAACTTTGATACTTTGCTACTAATTCCTATATCTAAATCGTTAATGTACACCAAGAAAAGAAGAGGTCCTAGCACTGATCCTTGGGGTACCCACTAACCACTTCCTTCCACTCAGACATTGCCCCATTTAATACTACTCTCTGTTTCCTATCAGAAAGCCATTCACTAATCCAATCAACTAACCTACCCCTATCCCATGTAGTCTCAATTTGTACACTAGCCTCCTATGCGGTACCTTATCAAACGCCTTGCTAAAATCTAGATATATAACATCTATGCTATTTCCATCATCTAACTCCTTGGTAATATATTCTAAGATATCGAGCAAATTTGTAAGACAGGACCTCCCTGATCTAAAGCCATGTTGGGTATCTCTAATTAATCTATTCTCATTTAAATGCTCCCAAATACTACCCTTAATGATTTTCTCTAGTATCTTACATACTATACTAGTTAAACTGATCGGTCTATAATTATTCGCATCATCCTTCCTACCTTTTTAAATATTGGAGTAACATTAGCTAACTTCCAGTCCTGAGGTATCTCAGCAAACCTAAGTGATCTTTCAAAGATTAACTTAAGTGCTTCAGAAATACTGTCTACACCCTCCCTAAGTACTCTGGCATGTAGCTCATCAGGACCACTGGCTTTCCTATCGTCTAGTTCAAGAATAAATTTCCTAATAATTCCCGGTTTTATATCAATATTTTCTAAAGCTCTTAAACTACTCGCCGCACTGTTTGTAACAGGATTTCCTATTCTTTCCCTAGTAAATACTGAAGAAAATTGTTCATTCAATAATTCTACTATGTCTTCATTTTGATCCACTACTACACCATCTTTTCTGAGTGGTCCAATCCTATCCTTATTTCTTTTATCACTGACCTTGTAATAACTATATAATTTTTTGGGATCTTTACTCCCAGCTCTAGCTAGTTTTATCTCTGCCTGTCTTTTACTTTTTTTATAACCTTACTCAAATCATCCCTGACCTGTCTGTACTTAATCAAATCTACATCTTCCCCACTTTTCTGCAACTCTCTATATGCCCTCTTCTTCTCTCTGATCTGGCTACCTATCTCATGAGTCCACCATAATGGCTTCCTGTTTCTCTGCCTTATATCTTTGTAAGGGATACACTGCATCACTATACCCTTTACTACAACCTTAAAAATATCCCACATCTCCTGTGCAGTTTTAATTCCAAAACTATCTTCCCAGTTTACCTCTCCTAATAACTGACGTAACCTACCATAATTGCCTTTCTGATAGTTTGGGACTCTAGTCTTATTCGCTATATTATCCCTACTGGAAATAATGATAAATCTAATTATATGGTGGTCACTGTTTGCTAAAGTCTCTCCTACCTCAACTTCCTTTAAACAATGCTCAATATTTGTTAGTACTATGTCTAAAACCTTCCTCCCCCTAGTAGGTTTATCTACCATCTGCACTAAGTAGTTATCCTGAAAACTTTCCATAAACTTATTTTCACTAGCATCTCCTACCATCCTCTCCCAGTTTACTGACTTAAGATTAAAATCCCCTAAGATAATTGTCTGACTAGTACACCCCTATTTATCTCATCTACCATAAGGTTGTCTACATCTGCTGACTGGTTAGGTGGCCTATAAAAGCTCCTACTCTAATAACCTTACTTTTGTTTACTCTAACATCCAGCCATAAGGACTCTACTCTGTTATCTACCTTAATACCATTAACCTGACTGGAAATGAAGGATTTTTTTACATAAATAACTACTCCTCCGCCTATCCTACCAATTCTCTGGTGTAAATACATAATGTATCCATCTACTTCATATTCTTTCCTATTTTCCTAAACTTTTCCTCATTTACCCATGCCTCTGTGACACATACAACATCTAGGCCCTCCTCAACTATATAACTAGATAACTCGTCCTTCTTGTTCCTAAGACTCCTGGCATTTACATAAAAACATTTAAGTCCTGCTACCTTCCTAGATGCTGTCTCCTTATTTGGAATCCTAATCTTATTCTCTCCTATTTGCACCTGGAAATCTTTCCTAATCTTTTCACTATCTCTGTTTATCCTATCTAATTTATGTCTAGCATCTTTCTTCTGGAATGCATTTGCTACCTCACCCCCTACACTCCATCCCAACTCCCCTCCAGACATCCACTCAGCACATCCACACCCTTCCTACTCAGATGCACACCATCCCTAGCATACAAATCCCTTCGCCCATAGAACCTATCCCATACATCCACAAAGCTGACACCCACATCCTTACACATCCCTTTTACCCGATCATTCACACCAATGGTTCTAGACAACCATTCCCTGCTAACATACACACGAGGCAAGATTCCTGACACTACACACCTCCTACCACTCTCCCTTATCTTGCCTAACATTTCCCGAAATCTTGCCACTAACTCCTCCGACCCACCTGCTCTGACATCGTTCCCACCTACGTGCAAAACTACTACACCCTCCTCTCCATCCCCCAACCCTCTTCTGCACCTCCTCACTCACTGCCTTCACACCTGCACCAGGCATACACACGTTCGTCCTCCTATCCCTGTCTTTCCCACAGAAAGTGCTATCTAAATACCTAACCTGAGAGTCACCCACCACACACACCTGAGGTGTGCTAGGCACAACCCTCCTCCTCCTCTCCTCTACCCCCTTCTTTCTCCTTTCACTCACCACAACCACTTCATTCACTCCACTCTCACTCTCCCCTCCCCTCCAACAAACCGAACCTATTTTCACACTCAACAGGTTTAGTCCTATCCTCCCTAACTGCCTCCGCTTTCCTTCCCTCGCAACCTGCCATCTCTGCCCATCCTGACTACTATCTTTCCCAGTCTGGCTCGCCTGCTCCCTCTTCCCCACTCTGCTCTTCCCGACAGAGGGCCAAGCCACCCTGTCGCCCTCAGAAGGTCCAACCTTCGGCCTAACACTGATCTCCTGCCTAATTTTTTCCACTGCCTCCCCAAGCCTCTTAACCTCCTCCTTCAATTCAAAGATGAGAACTTCGTTCGCACTTTTCCCCTCACTTAGCTTTCTGATTTCCTCTCGCAATTCTCGGTGCTCAAGAGAAAGAACTAAATTCTCGCTCTTGAGCCTACACACCATACACTCAGAAAAGTCAACGACCTTCCTGTCGTGCCCACACATCTCACACACAACAAATTCTCCCAATCCCACCTCAACACTCTCTTTCACGCACTCAATCACACTCTGATATACCTCAGTAGCTACCGCCATACTAATTTACAATATGTTAACTCACGAACAAATAAAAATACTAGGTGACAGCAGGGTGGGGGAACCGCGGTGGTGGGGGGGCCTAAGTGAGGTCAACTAATCCTCTTTCAAGGTCAACTTGACGGTTACAAGCCTAGTCTCCTCGCTCTACAAAAATACTTTTAACTCACAAACACTGATTCTAACCACTATTTCACTCTAATCTAACACTTGCAGTACACACTTTCACTTCACTAACACTCAAAAGCACCACACACAGACACCAAGCACAAACACCACTCGCTAACTATAAAACCACAGCCAAAAACGGAGCGCACACACAACACGTCCACTCGCCACCACAGCTATCAAGCACAGCATGAAAGCAATTATCATTAATTTCACTAGAAATCTTAGCCATTACGGTGTCAATCAAAATTGAAGAGTCAAGATTAGTTTTATTTTTGTAAGTAATAGTTTTCTTGGTCTTCCTGTTTCTCTGCACCTCAATCATGAATGTAATAAGTTTATGACAAGGAGAAGTGGCAAAGTCTGGCTCAACCACAAGGTGATGAATTCACTGTCACAAAATACTAAGTCCAGTATATATCCTGAAAGAGAGGTGGGTTCATCAACTTTATTTAAGAATTGCTGAGCTGACATGATGTCCATGACATTTTTAGAGTGTTGATCATGTACGTCATCAATTCTAAGATTGAAATCTCCACAAATATAGATATTATCATTTGTATCATGAAAATGTTCGAGGTAGGTAGTGAATTCCTCAATAAAAGCAACACTAATGGTCTGTGGAGGTCTGTATACAACAACTAAAATATGTTTATGGTTGCCGTTAACCAGAAAACTAGCTGTCAATGATTCAAACGTATTAAATGTGTGAGAAGCATGTAATTTTATCTGTGAAAATTCATTACTTATAAATATACCAATCCATCTCCTGTTTGCTCTGGGAACATGTAGAAAGGTGTGAGTGCTTGGTGTCATTTCATGTATTTTGGCCTCATCGTTAACATTCAACCATGTTTCAGCAATAGCAAGAACGTCAAAAGATTTCTCCACAATTAATTCTCTCAACTCAATCTTATTACCAACAGATTGAATATTTACAAAACCATATTTAAGAATGTCTTGTCTCCTAGTATCCATGATCAGTTATGTTTCTTACTCTCGCCATTTCTGCATCAAGTGATTTACACTGCCTACTGTTTACTACATGGTTCACATCATCCCTGGAGTGTCTCATACAATTAATACACTCTCACTAGTATTTACTGTATAATCTTTGGTAAGGTGATTATCAGAACATTTAGCACAACTGGCAACATCTCCATTACTCTTAAATTTGCAGTTGCTCTCTGAGTGTCCATATCTTTGACTGTAGTAGCAGTTAAATACGTGATACCTGTCACACACAGTATATCTAGCCCACTTTAGACACACAACATCACCGTGTTTATATATCAGCCCTCTAACATCAGGTGTACATCTCAATATGTAATGTACAGTGTTACCATTGGCAGGCTTATCAAATATAAGCTTAATTTTATCATGCACATTGTCTACACTGTGAAGATAAACATTTTTTAGCAACCAAAAATTCAACAATATCTTCCTTACTCTCCTCTTTAGAAACATTACAGATCATTCTTAGTGAAATTAATTTCCAAATTCTTTAATCCATTGCTGATCTTGTTCGGGTCTGGGCTCAGACTCACTAGCAAAATTCATGACAGCATTACCACCACTTGTAAACTTGGTATCCACTACTGGCACATCCTTCAGAACCTTAACAAGTTCAGCTTTCCTGCTAGCTACATTATTATTCTTATCAGTAGACTTTACAACCAACAGATTTTTCTCCTTTGTGACAGTAGCATAGGACCTAGCATCATTTACATTCTCCTTAACAATGTGATTAGCATGTAGGTTAACCATGGTACTTATTATCTCATCTTTCATATCAAGTAGCACATTTCTCTTAGTTCCAGCCACTGGTGCAGGAGTAGCACCAATATAATTTTCTCTTGAGTCCTCTCCCCACACACTAGCATGCATGTTAACAACAGTGTTGATGATCTCATCTTTCACTTCAGACAGCTTCTGGTTCAGATTTTCTGTACTAGTAACAATTTTGGTTATGCAGTCATCAAGATCAGTGTTATGACAACCCTTTTCTAGTTTACTTTCCAAGTCTCGATTCCTTTGTTTTAGCATTTCATTCTCTCTGTTTAGCCTTTCTGCCTGTTTACCTAACTCATCAACTAGCTTATCATGCTCCTAGTAGACATGTAACACTTTTCTCCTACATGGACGACACATCCAATCCACCTTGTCCAGATCCTTATCTCGCACATCTTGTAAGTATACACACACCTTGTGATACCAGCTGGGACACAGATCACAGACCCACTCTGGGAAAAATTCCTTTTTCCACAGTGTTCACAGATGGTAGGACCAAGATCACCTACACTAATCTGTGTTCTTGATAGTTACCGAGACCGCTGTACTGCTCTTTCGAGATGTTACCATCAATATATATATATATATATATATATATATATATATATATATATATATATATATATATATATATATATATATATATATATATATATATATATACATACACACACACACACACACACCTTGGTGTGGTGGAGAGTGGAGTTCCACAGGGATCAGTGTTGGCACCAGTAATGTTTGCGGTCTACATAAATGACATGGTGGATGGGGTGTCCAGTTATGTGAGTCTATTTGCAGACGATGCAAAATTGTTAAGAAAAGTGAGATGTGACAAAGATTGCGAACTACTCCAGGAAGACTTGGACAGAATATGGAAATGGAGCTGTACATGGCAAATGGAGTTCAACACAACAAAATGCAAGAAATTAGAGTTTGGCAAGAGTGAAAGAAGAATCAGGAGTATGTACAAGATAGGAAATGAAGACATAAAACCAGTCATGAAGAAAAAGACCTTGGGGTGACAATTACCAATGACCTATCGCCAGAGAGACATATAAACAAAATAATTGGAGAAGTATTGAACTTATTGAGGAACATAAGAGTGGCGTTCGTATATTTAGATGAAGAAATGATGAAGAAAATAATTACTGCAATGATAAGACCAAGGCTTGAATATGCAACAATACAGTGGGCTCCGAACTTAAAGAAACACATAGGAAACTAGAGAAAGTACAGAGGGCTGCAACAAAAATGGTGCCTGACTTAAGAGATTTGACTTATGAAGACAAACTGAACAGAATGCAACTTCCGACCCTGGAAAACAGAAGAGAAAGGGAGACCTGATAGCAATATACAGAGTGATGATTGGCATGGAAAAAATGGATAGGAAGATCTGTGTATGTGGAATGAAAGAATGTCGAGAGGGCATGGGAAAAAACTAAAAATGGCCACTTATAGGAGAGATGTGAAAAAATATAGCTTCCCTCATAGAAGGGTGGAAGCATGGAATAGTTTAGACGTGGAAGTGGTCAACAAGGAATATTCATGATTTTAAGAAAAAGCTGGACATTAGTAGATATGGAGACGGGACAGTATGAGCATAGCTCCTTTCCCGTATGTTACAATTAGGTAAATACAATTAGGTAAATAACACACACACACACACACACACACACACATATATATATATATATATATATATATATATATATATATATATATATATATATATATATATATATATATATATATATATATATATATATATATATTATATATATATATATATATATATATATATATATATATATATATATATATATATATATATATATATATATATATATACAGGCAACCCCTGTTTAACGAAGGGTTACGTTGCGAACCGATTATAACAAGTTTAACCCTGGTGTGTGTGTGTGTGTGTGTGTGTGTGTGTGTATTTACCTAGTTGTAGTTTTACAGGGCCTGGGCTTTATGCTCGTGTGGCCCCGTCTCCATATCTACACCTATCCAATCTTACTTTAAAAGTATGCACACTCGTTGCAGACACTACTTCTTCATTTAAACTGTTTCACGTCTCAATACATCTTTGCGGAAACTATATTTTTAACATCTCTCAGACATCTTCCTTTTCTCAGCTTTTTACTATGCGATCTTGTGCTTCGGATGTCATATTCTTCTCTCAGGATCAGTTTCTCATTATCCACTTGGTCCATTCCGTTGATCAATTTATGAACTTGTATCAGGTCTCTCTCTCTTCTTTGTTCCTTTGTTCCTTTAGTCTCTCCTCATATGTCATCCCTTCAAATTCTGGAATCATCCTTGTAGCCATTTTTTGTAGTCTCTCCAATTTCCTTATGTGTTTCTTTTTATGAGGGGTCCACACTACTCCTGCATATTCCAATTTGGGTCTTATTATAGTACTTATCAATTTCATCATTTCTTTGTCCATGTAGTGAAATGCTATTCCAATATTCCTTAGCAAATTATATGTTTCTCTAAAATTTTATCAATATGGCTTACTGGTTGATTGTTTTCTTCCATCGTCACTCCTAAGTTCTTTTCCTTTTAACTTTCTCCAGTTCTACTCCATCTCCCATCTTATAGATTCCCACAGGTCGTCTTTCACTCTTTCCCATTTCCATGACATGGCTTTTGTTCACATTGAATTCCATTTCCCACTTTTACTCCATTCCCAGATCTTAATTAGGTCTTCTTGCAGTATTTCACAATCCTCTTTTTGCTTTATAACTCTGCACAGTTTCGTATCATCTGCAAACAAATTTATGTAGCTGTTCACTCCTTCTGGCATGTCGTTAATATAAATGAGGAAAAGTATTGGTGCCAATACTGACCCCTGTGGCACTACGCTTTCTACTGTTCTCCACTTGGACTTCATATCTTTAACTACTGTCCTTATTTCTCTCACACTAAAAATAATCTTCTATCCATCTCAATGTGCTTCCTTTTAAGCCACCCTTCTCCTCTAACTTCCATAGTAATCTTGCATGTGGCACTTTGTCAAACGCCTTTTTTAAATCCAAATAAATACAGTCAACCCATCCCTCTCTCTCTTGTACTCTATCAACTATTCTAGAATAGAAACTCAATGAATTAGTTACACACGACCGTCTTTTCTAAAACCAAATTGGCTATTTGATATCAATTTGTTGTCTTCAAGGAACTCAATCCATTGTTTCTTTATTATTCTTTCACACATCTTGCATATTACACTAGTTAGTGATACCAGTCTGTAATTTAAAGGTTCTTCCTTCCTTCTGCTCTTGTATATGGGAACCACCTCAGCTCTTTTCCATTCTACTGGTACTGTTCCATTTTCTATTGAGCATTTTATGATGTTGTATATAGGACTTGCTAGTTCTTCCCTACATTCTTTCAGTATTTTGCCTGCCTGAGACTTCATCTGGTCCCATTGCCTTCTCTTCATCCAGTTCCTTCATTAACTCTTTTATTTCAAGCTTGGTTACTTTAATCTCTTTCATATAGATTGTCTCTCCATTACCCTGTGGCCTCTCAAATTTGGATTCCTTAGTAAAACCTCCTGGAATTTATTATTTAATAGTTCTGCCATACTTTTGGGTCTTCCACCATCCCGTTCTCTCCTTTTAACCTTTCTATTGTTTCTTTTGCCAAATTTTTCCATTTATGAATCTATAGAACAATTTTGGTTGCTCCTTACATTTTTCGACAATGTCCTTTTCGAAGTTCTTTTCCTCTTCCTTCCTCACCTTAACATATTCATTTCTCACTGCCTTGAAGTTTTCCTTATTTGCTGGATTTCTATTTCTCCTCCACCTTTTCCATGCTCCATCTCTTTTCTCCTTTGCCCTAGCACACCTTGCATTAAACCAATCTTTCTTTCCTTCTTCTTGAGGTCTATATTTTGGGACATATTCCCTGACTCCTGTTTTGTATATTTCCAAAAATAAGTTATATTTCTCTTGCATCATCTCTGAGTTTTCCATCTCCTCCCAGTTTACGTTTTTAAAATAGTTCTTGAGATTCTCAATATCAGCCTTTCTGTAATTTAATCGGTCTCCTTTGTATGAATCGTCTCTATCTTCCTTTCCCTCTTCTATATCTATTTCTAATATTACATGGTCACTCTTTCCCAATGGGCACTTATATCTTATATCATCATTCATTTGTATACCCCTTGTAAAAACTAGGTCCAATCTTGCCGGCTCGTCGTTTCCTCTGAATCTTGTGCATTCCTTTACTCTCTGGTCCATCATATTGTCTATCATTAGGTTCAAGAATCTTTCTCCCCAGGCTTCTTCCCCCATACCACTTTCATAATTTTCCCAGTCCACTTCTTTACAGTTGAAATCTCCTACTAATATAACTTTTTTCCTTTAACAATTGTCGTTAGACTCCTTATTGTGTCATCTATCATGTCTTTATATTCTTGATTGATCCATGAATTTGTTTTTTGGTGGCACATATGTTACAATGATTGTTAACTCTTTTTTATTAATATGCATCTTAACATACAATACTTCTGCTTTTCCTTCCCACATTCCACTTGGTTTATCACTATCTCCTTCCTTAACATAATCATGACTCCTCCTCCTCCTTTACCCACTCTGTCTCTTCTCCATACATTATACCTATTATCCAAATCTATTATGATTGCCTCATTTAGTTTTGTTTCAGCCAGGCATACAATATCTGGATTTTCTTTATTTATGTAATCTCTTAATTCTAGTTTACTTCATAAAACCCCGTCTATGTTCGTATACATCATTTTTAGTCTTTTGCCTTTATAATTTTTAGTTAAACTTGTTCCATTTTTCTCTTCCTTCACGGTTATATACCATTTCCTTATCCTGTCTCCTAGAATTCTCCAAAAATGCCTTCTTTTCTTCTTCTGACCTTTCATTATTCTTTTCCTTACTGCTGCTGCCAGTTCATTGTATCTCTTCCTTTCTTCCTCATTTCTATTTTTCTTTATATAGATACCCTTGCAGCCTTCTGTTTCTCTAAGTTTTGTTGTTCTATATAATATTTCTTCTGTTGCTGCTTGTGATTTTAGTAGTATTTTAATTGGTCTCGTCTTTCCTTCTTGATATGGTCTCATTCTGTTTATTTCTTCTACTTCCTCTTCCAAGTTCTGCCTATCTTCATTTCTTCTTTTTCTCTTTTTTAGATTCTTCAGTAGGTCTTTGACTGATTTCATTTCTTTTTCTTCTTTTCTTTAAGTTGGAATCACCTCCTGAAAATAGCCTTATTTTGGACTCTATGCTTGTTTTTTCTTTTATTCCAAATACGACTGCACTCTTCTTTTTTTTTGCAATTTCTCTAACTAGATTTTCTTTTGTCTTGAGGACTCCTATCATTTTGTTTGTCATATTTTCTTCTTTTTCTTTAAGTTGTTCTTGAATCACCTCCTGAAAATCAGCCTTATCTTTCTTATCTTGGACTCTCCATGCTTGTACTTCTTTTTTAATCACGTTCTTTACTCTTTCCTCTTCCTTGTTTACTAGATTTCAGCTTCTCTTTTCTTTCTCGGCTTTACTGAGTCCTTCTTCCATCTGCTTTTTGTTGTTAGCTACTTCCTTTTTTAGTTCTTCGTTTTCCGCTTTTAGCCTAGCTTCGTTTTCTTCCACTTTTTTTATCCTTTCTCTCAGTTTTATAAACTTTTTTTCCTGTTCTTCATTCACTTTCATTTCCATATTCTCCTTTATCAATTTATCTAGTTTATATTCAATATTTAACACTCTCTTTAGTAGTGAAGTATTCGTCGTATCGAAGCCTTCAAATACACGCTCACCCTCACCAGCATAGTCATCATCAGCTTTCATTCCTTCTCTATTCTCATGTTTGTATTCTGATGGAATCTCTTTTTCACTCATCATTCCTTAATAATTGATTGCATGAAAAAAAATGAGTCCACACTACCTGCCCATGCCACTGTAAAAACTGTACAACAGGTATGTAGTGAAGATCAGCTGATTGTCGGAACGGCGCCAGTGCGTCCTTCCTCCACCGTGTCTCTCGTGTGTGTGTGTGTGTATTCACCTATAGTCCGTTCATCCAAAGAATCCTGGCCGAAACTGCTAGTTCGGTTGGCAGCCCTGCCCACCCCTGCCACCACTAAACCTTCCCGACACTTAAATTTCCTTCAAGTACATTTATTTTTCTTCAAGCTATAAACTTGTATATCTATTGAGTTAAGTGAAAAAAACAAATGTACTTGAAAAAAATTTAAGTGTCGGAAGATTTAGTGGCGGCGAGGGTGGGCAGGGCTGCCAACCGAACTAGCAGTTTCGGCCTGGATTCTTTGGATGAACGGACTATAGTTGTATTCACCTAGTTGTAATTTTACAGGGCCTGGGTATCATACTCGTGTGGCCCTGTCTCCATATCTACACACATCCAACTTTCCTTTAAAACTATGCACACTCCTCGCTGACACCACCTCCTCACTCAAACTATTCCACACCTCCACACATCTCTGTGGGAAACTATATTTCTTCACATCCTTCAAGCATATTCCCTTGGCTATCCTTTTATTATGCGATCTCGTAGTTCTATTTAAATTTTCCTCTCAACATCATTTGTTCATTATCCACTTCATCCAAACCGTTCAACAGTTTATAAACCTGTATTAAATCTTCTCTTTCTCTTCTTTGTTCCAAGGTAAGCAAATTCATTTCTTTTAATCTCTCCTCATAGGTCATTTCTGCCAATTCCGGTACCATTTTTGTTACCATTCTCTGCAATCTCTCCAATTTCCTTATATGCTTTTTTTTATAAGGGGACCAAACCACCTCAGCATATTCCAATCTTGGTCTAATTACCGTACTAATTAATTTCTTCATCATATCTTTATCCATATAATGAAAGGCTAATCCAATATTTCTAATCAAATTATATGTTTCTTGAAACATCTTGTCAAATATGAGCCTCAAACTGTCCATGGTCTTGTATTATCACTCCCAAATCTTTTTCCTTTTCTACCTTTTTCAACACTACTCCTTCACCCATCTTGTATGACCCTCTTGGCCGTCTTCCACTCTTCCCCATCTCCATTACATGACTTTTGCTCAGATTAAATTCCATCTCCCACCTCTTGCTCCACTCCCAAATCCTATCCAGATCTGCCTGTAAAATTTCACAATCTTCTTCACTCTTCACATACCTACACAACTTCGCATCATCCGCAAACAAATTAATATAACTGTTTACTCCCTCTGGCATATCATTAATATAGACAAGGAAAAGTATTGGTGCCAGCACTGAACCTTGTGGGACTCCACTCTCCACCACCAACCAGTCCGACTTTGCATCCCTTATTACCGTTCTTATCTTCCTCCATCTCAAGTAGTTTTCCATCCACTTTAACACTTTTCCCTTCAGTCCTCCATAAATCTCTAATTTCCATAGCAGTCTCATGTGCGGTACCTTGTCAAAGCTTTTTAAATCCAAATATACACAGTCCATCCATCCTCTCTCTCTTGTATTTTGTCAACCACTCTTGAATAAAAGCTCAGTAGATTTGTTACACATGACCTCCCTTTCCTGAAGCCAAATTGATGATCCGATAATAACTTATGATCCTCCAGGAACCGTATCCAATATTTCTTTATCACCCTCTCACAAATCTTACCGACCACACTTGTTAAAGACACAGGTCTATAGTTAAGAGGCTCTTCTTTACTGCCTCCCTTATAAATGGGCACCACTTCATCTCTTTTCCACTCTACCGGTACTTCCCCGGTTTCTAATGAGCACCTTACAATATCATATAATGGATATATCAATTCTTCTCTACATTCCTTCAATAATTTGCCTGATGTCTCATCGCTTTATCTTCTTTAAGTTCCTCCAACATTTTATATAACTCCTTTTTAGGTTTCTTAATGTCATCCATGTACACATTTCCTTCTACATTCTGAGGCTTTACAAACATTGTTTCTTTAGTAAATACTTGTTGAAACCAATTATTTAGCAATTCCGCGATATTCTTAGGGTCATCTACTATCCCTTGCTCTTTTTTTAATCTTTCAATGGACTCTCTCTTTTTAAGTTTACCATTTATGAACCTGTAAAACAATTTTGGATGTTCCTTACTCTTGTCTACAATATCTTTTTTCAAATTTTCTTTCTTCCTCCCTCCTTACCCTCACATACTCATTTCTCGCTACTCTATAATTCTCCTTATTTAGTATATTCCTGCTCTTTTTCCATCTTTTCCAAGCCACATCTCTCTTTTCCTTAGCCTTAACACAAGTTGCATTAAACCAATCCTTTCTTCCTTCCTCTCTCGGTTTATACTTTGGTACAAATTTCATAACTCCTTCTTTATAATATTTCATAAAAATCTCATATTTTTTTTGCACTTCTCTGCTTTGTAACATCTCCCAATCTAATGTTCTGAAATAGTTTTTCAAATTTTCTGTGTCCATCTTTCTATAATTCAATCTACCATTCCTGTATGTCTCATCTCTCCTTCGCTGTGTTATTGCCATCTGCATTTCCATAACCACATGATCACTCTTCCCCAATGGACATTTATATTGTATATCCCCACATAGGTACACTTCTCGTGTTGACACCAAATCCAGTCTAACCGGTTCATCATCTCCTCTATATCTAGTATTTTCTTTCACCCTCTGTTCCATCATATTTTCCATCATTAGATTAAGGAATCTCTCTCCCCATGCTTCCTCTCCAACACCACTTACTAGATTTTCCCAATCCACTTCTTTACAATTAAAATCTCCTACTAGTATCACCTTTCTTTTTTCAGTTAATACACTTTCCAAACTCTGCAAAGTATCCTTGATCATATTGTCGTATTCCCTTAATGTCCAAGAATTTGTTTTAGGAGGTACATAGGTCACCATGATTATTAGTTCTTTTCCATCACTTTTTAACCTTATGCTTATCACTTCTGTGTTGTTCTTCCCATACCAAACCTTATCCACATTTTTCTCCTTCGTCATAATCATAACTCCTCCTCCACTTTTACCCTCTCTATCCTTTCTCCATATATTATATTTATTATCCAAATTTACCTTTGTATTTTCATGTAATTTTGTCTCAGTCAAACACACTATATCAGGCTTCTCCACCATCATATAGTCTTGCAATTCCAATCTACTTGACAGTATCCCATCTATATTAGTATACATTACGGTCCACCCACTGCTCTCTCTAGGGGTTCCTACGCATTCCTTTTTTCCACATACCATTTTCTGACTCTCTCTCCTATAACTCTCCAAAAAAACTTTTCTTTTTCCTCTTCAGACCGTTCATCATTTTTCCTTCTCGCCTCTTCCAACAATTCCTTATATCTTTTCCTCTCTTCCTCATTTCTATTCTTCCTTACGTACACCTCTTTACAACCTTCTACCTCTCTTAATTTTGGATGTTCTATATAAAATGTCCTCCACAGATTGTAGTGACTTCGGTACTACTTTAATCGGTCTCCTTACTCCCTCCTTATACGGACCCAGTCTCTGGATCTCTTCCACTTCTTGTAGGTCTTTTTTTTCCTCATCATTTAGATTTTTGAACAGATCTCTTACTGCTTTTAATTCTTCTTTAATTCTCTTAGGCTTATTATGTTATATTTTGTTCTTTCATCCCAAATATTAACACACTTCTTTTCTGCTATTTCTCTTATCAATGTTTCCTTATTCTTCATAACATTAACCAGTTCCTTAGACCTTTCTTTTTTGTCTTCATTCAACTGATCTTTAATTATTTCTTGTAAACCAACCATATCAGCTTCCCTTGACTCAGTCCATTGTGTTTTCTTAATTTCCCACTCCCTTTCAAACCTTTCACTTTGCTCACTGATCATTTCCTTAAAGTCATCTTTCTCCTTTACAACTTTCTCCATTTTCTCCTCCAACCATCTCTTGTATTTTTCAACCTCCACTCTCAAGTGTGCATTTTCATTCACCAATCGTTTTACTTTTTCCTCCAGTCTCTTGACTCTTACCTTCAAAGCCTTGCGGAATTCTCTATCCTGCTCCTCCTCACTCCTCTGAACTTTTAATTCCTTCACCAACTCCTCAAATTTCTTCTCTAGCATAACCAATCTTCCTTGCATTGTTGCTCCTGTTGAAGATGGACTCATGTTTTGTATGGCCACTTTTGGTTTTGCTCCCTGGGCCTCATCGGCATATTTTGAATTTGGTAACTTATTCCTTGTTGTATTGGCTTTTAGGTTAATTCAATATTTTTTGGGGGGATTCTTTGTACATATATGGTTCTATGCATTGTCCTTTGTCGGGTATCTGGGTCATTTGACCAGTCTCGTAGGGAGATTTGTGATGCTTCTCTCACTCCTCTGGTTTTGTCCCTCTGTCATGGGTTACAAGTGCTGCACCCTCCCCAGGATATGGTCTCCGCCTTGTAAGTTTTGGGTTTGTAAGGGTGTGTTTCTTGGGGAGTGAAAGTTGTTCTTAGGGGTGAGGTCACCCTCCTTCCAGTACCTGGGATTCAGTTCTTAAGCAATAATTAATAATTATGGGTAATAGTATGTGTGATAACAAATAGGATTTTTTTTTATGTAAAATCAATTATCTATATACTTACCCATAATTATTAATTATAATTGAGTTTCCCTTCCTCCCTCCCCTCTATGACCTTTTAGGGTAGAGGCGAATGAGGGAATCAGCCTGATGGCTGATACCTGGAAATAAAAAACAGGCTGGGTGTCTTCTCAAATAAAATGAGAAAGGGCACCTCATGTATTTCTTTCATTTCTTTTTCTTGAGCTGTTAGATATGGTCTAAGTTTACTATGAGAATGGGGGTTTAAGCAATAATTAATACTCATGCATAAGTATGTAGATAAAATGGATTTTACATTTAAAAAATCCTATTTTCATGCTAACTGCTCTTCTGATATTGCTAACTGCATGCTTCCCCTTCTTCTGTGGCCTCACTGCACAAGGCTTTCTTCTTCCTCTCACCCCTATTCTGACCAACTCTCAAATGCAAGAGTTAACCAGTACCTTTAATCATTCATACTTTTCTCTGGTAAACTCTGGAACTCCCTGCCTGTTTCTGTATTTCCATGTTCCTACAACTTAAATATTTTTTAAGAGGAAGGTTTCCAAAACTTTTATCCCTGACTTTTGGCTAACTCTATTTGAACTTCATGGGGAAAAGAAAAAAAATTAAGTTGAAATCGAAATAGAAATTGTGTTATTCAATAGAAGCTCGCATTGATCGAGAGTTGTCTGTACTTTTATGTCCATGTGCATTACACTGTTTGAACTATGTTCAAGTATTTGATCAATGACAGGCTTTGCCTTATATATTTTGTGTTTGCATATGTAAAATCTTTCGAGAACTACAAAAACTTAAGCTAAAATTTGGGTCAATTCACAACAAATTGTAATTTAGTTTTTTAATACCAATATCATCAAAAACTAAGGTTAGGCTTGTTTTCAAGTCATTCTCTAACACAGAGAACTTGAAGCCAAATGCAGGGATGGGCCGCAAGCTGCAGAAAAGCATGTACTACAACACTATCAGCCACACTGAAAATGTTAATTCTGCATATCTATAATGTAAATACATATCACTCTGAGACATTTTTGCTTGTTAAACAGCCATTTCCAATCTTTAAACTAGGTACAAATGGCAAAATCTGTTCCTTTAATGCTCTTTCATGCTTATGAAGATTTCATACATTACTTTTGAAATAATGTTAATTGTCCCATATTGTAGTGAAAGGGTTAAATAACTATTGTTGTTCATTTTAGCTATTCCTTTATTTTGTATTACTACTGTCATTTTTATTTTAGGCATTTTGCATCTATTATTGAATGTTAGAAATACTAATACAAGGAATATGTGTTGCAGTGTGACTCATCACATCAGAGACCAGTGAAGAAGCTGAAGAAACCATACAACTTAAGTGGTAAGTTGTATACAAGATGAAATTGAAAATAAACTGAGATATGCGAAAGTGCTTTTTGTGGCGGTAACTTTTGTTGCTATAACTGATTTGAAAATGAAACATGTGTTACAATGGAATGCTGTGCATGGGCTAGCTTTGTGGGTGCATGAACCAACATTCACTGCTGACTCATTTTCTAAGTAATGTGATGTGATACTTTTTGTGGCTTACTGATAGGATGCTTATATATATATATATATATATATATATATATATATATATATATATATATATATATATATATATATATATATATATATATATATATATATATTACGGTTTTAACGTACGCCACCCCCGGCTGCGGTTAGCTGCTACAGCTCACTAGACTGTTATTCTGGCAAAATCTCCAACTTTGTTACGATCAGTACAGTGGGGATTATAACACACTCCACAGAGTCCCCACTACTATAACTCACAGCCGCCGTAACCCTCAGGTTCTTTCAAGGTCGCCAACAGTGTGTAATTTCCCCCACTGTAAGGGAATCTCCTCAGCAACTCCTTCTCCTCCTGTACCCAACCAAGTAGAATTTATAAATGGTAGATGTTATGTGTAACAGGGCGAGGCCTTAACCCCTTCCTTACCGCAGCCACCCCCCGATATAAACAAAGCGTTCCCCTCCAATACCGCAGCCCCCTGCCTGTGTGCGCACGTGCCTCACGGCCAGATCTACACATTATATTTCTTTCTAACTCAGTGTTATGTACTTTTTTCTAAACATATTTTTGTCATTTTATTAATAAAAGAAAACGTAAACAATCATAAATTGTGCACTAATCATAAATTCAGCAGCACACACTCTGCACCTGGTGAGGGTGGCCCTGAGGCAGTCATAACTAGGCTGCTCCCCCTCACTTGCCGAGAGGGTTTCAACACTGCTGTCACTATCACTCTCCTATTTCTTTTTCAGGATCATAGTCTGAATCATATTCATCTGGAAAGTCTTCCAGTATATCCTCACTATCTGTCTCATAATTATGATAATCCTCATCGCTGCTACACGAAGCAGACGCCATTATCTCTAACTAGAGGCAATAGAACAGTTTCACCACGGCCGATACTAGAGAACTGATGTTCTTGAGGGGACTGTGGGAATGATATATGTCAAAGAATAGTGATTGGCTTTATAGTTTATGCATGAAAAATTAACTCCGATATTGATTGGCTAGTGGGGGGGATGGTTTTGTTATGCTGGGGTGGCTAAAAATAACACCTCCAGTGTTTGTTTGTTTATAGTGAACCACGTGGAGCATGAAAAAGGCAAAATCCGCACTCAGGCCACGGTTATACACGGAAATGTATTGGTGTGGTACGCACGTACCATGGCGGCATCTTGCGGTACCACGAGGTCACTTTTGCGCGTGGTACGCACGTACCACAAAACAGTCTTGCGGTATGGAAGGGGTTAATACCCCCTATAGAAACCGCCCACAAGGACAATTCCACCCACTTCTCTATGAAGTGTGAGGGTTCACAGACTGGGATAAAACGTGCAGTATATATATTACTATACTATCCTACTACAACAGGTGCTTCCTAACACCTGTCAGACTGACATCCCTGGCCTACTACTACTGCAATATATGATGTGTACAGCACATCCGGTGATGTACACACAAGCCCAGACACGACCTACGGGTGACACCAGCTATACACGAGTCCAAATACTCGTCGCAGAAAAGTCTGGCGGACGACAACTACGCACCACTGGCCAACATGAAGCCTCTCAGCCTTCAATGGTGTGCGTGGCTACTACCACTACAATACAGTATACTACTGAAACTATACAAAAGATGGTCGAGGCACACAATCGCCCCCCCAAACCCCACTGGTGACCATGGCCACCACAACAGCAAAAACAGGACGAGACAAAGCGTGTCTCTCCGCGTCGCTACACCCGAGTGGACGAACGCACAACAGGAAATGCAGCCCCAACTGGCTACACTTTCCTCAGGACAACAAGCCCGTTGTCCTACACAGCCACGGTCTACCCAGTAGCAAGCCAGCTACTCAACAGGAGGGCACAACTCCCAGACCAATGACTAGCGAGTAACAAGAACAGCCCAGCAACATGTGTCTCCACCCTGTGCCAGAAACCAAGAGCGCACATGTCTACCTCCGCTGAAGACTGGCTGGTTACTAATGTGAAGCTCGCAGGCACACAAAATGGTGGAAACAAAGAGAGGGGTTTTGGCTGCACAACGGAACAGCGACAGCCCGCGCTTGGGCCAGAGGCTACACATATAATTAAATAAAGGGGCAATAATGTGCTGGCCCTCACAATATATATATATATATATATATATATATATATATATATATATATATATATATATATATATATATATATATATATACATATATATACGTTTAGCAGCATATTGGACCACCGGTTTACCACTTCTTTTATGATGTCATATGAGTCATTGGAAGTTAGAGGAGCTACGTACAAATTCTCTCACATTCTCACATTTATGTTCACAAAACTTTTCTATTAGCTTTTTACAAACATTACCCCAAAGAAAGGATTATTTTGTAATGCATAAAGTGAAATCTTACATGGAATACCCAAAAATAAACCAGAGATGAGATGAGCCACAGACGAAGCGGGAGACTCGCAGCGACTCAGCTGCTGCTTCTTCTTCTTGTGACCCTTTTAGCCTGCGTGTTGTCTTTCCCCATGATATTTGTTTCCACTCCTCCATTGCCTGCTATAATGGATATTATATTTTAGTATTCATATACGCTCATGCCATAAGGATAACCTCAACTCCGTGGCACTGAGTGACAGTGCATTATTAATGAAATACTGCGGTATTTCATTAGTAATTCACTAACATCATACAATCCAAAACTACTAGTGTACAAGGTGAATAAACATGTAAATAGCAGTGTAAATATAGTGCACAGTGTATATAGATTAGTTTTCCCTTCCCTCGGCCAGAGAAAATGAATCCGTAAAAAACAATGTTTTGGCCGATTTTGACACATCTGTTTCCTCTCTCAGTGTGTACTCAAACTTGTTGGAGTATAAAATTATACTGAACGTACTCCATACTTGCCACAAAACCACACAAAACTGAAGTGACACCCACACTGGTTTACAAAGAACAGGAAACTTGCTACCGCATGCCATCCGGGAACGACAAAACATCACACCGCCTCAAATACAAAAGCCTCTATATCTCCACAATGGCTCATAAGTAAGTCTTAAAATTTTACAGGCATGTTTCTTAGACTGAAATGAAGTGATTTATGTAGAAAAAAAAATTGAAAAATCGCTGGCACTGGGTTGTAATTTTGGGTAGAACCTTCTGGCACTGTGCATATTAATTGGACAGAATAGGGATGAGAGGAAGAAAAAAGCCTTGTGCAGTGAGGCCGCAGAAGGAAGGGAGGTATGCAGTTAGCAGGATCAACAAAGCAGTTAGCATGAAATTAGCAATAAAAGATAGAAATAAATGCAATATTTTGGCAGTAAGAAAAAGGCTGAAGACAGTCAGTCAGAGGAGGGGAGTTGGTGAGACGAAAAGCTTTTGATTCCAGCCTGTCTAATAGAGCTGTATGAGTGGAACCCCCCCAAACATGTGAAGAGTACTCCATACAAGAACAGATAAGGCCCTTGAAAAGAGTCAACAGTTGGAAGGGCGAGAAACATTAGCGGAGACGCTGCAGAACACCTAACCTCATAGAAGCTGTTTTAGCAAGAGATGAGATATGAAGTTTCCAGTTAGGATTATGAGTAAAAGACAAACCAAGGATATTCATTGTGGAAGAGGGAGACAGTTGAGTGTCATTTAAAAAGAGGGGATAGCTGTCTGGAAGGTTGTGTTCCTTGAAACAAGGTACCACACAAAGACCTATATCACACTCTTTGCACTCGTAACGTGTGTCTTTTCGAACATGAGCACGTCTGACACTTGACGAGCAAACCTTACAGTGACGCTGACGACATTTCATAGTGGCTGTACTTTGTATTAGACTAGGGAAGTGGTGCTCTGTCAGGCGAGGTTCATGAGGACCTAGCATTGGTTTCTTGGTAGGTTGGGTCGATTTGACTGTACTATGGGCATTCACGACCTCCCGAATGATCTCAAGAATGAAATCATTCAGGACCTCCCTTTTGCCATGTACTTGCTGGCAGAGAGCATGGGCATTATAAACTACCAAGTCAAGAAGATGGAAGAACCTTTTCTTGTACCACTTCATCATCTTTCTATTTTTTTTTTTTTTTTTTTTACATTACAAGGGCACTGGCCAAGGGCAAACAAAGTGTTGGAAAAAAAAAAAATCCCGCTGGTTGCCAGGCCCTGTTAAGAAGAAAGTAGAAAGAAAAAACAAAAAATCTAAAAGGAGGGTCCAGTTAACGTAAGAGGTGTCTTGACACTCCTCTTTTGAAAGAGTTTAAGTCATAGGCAGGTGGAAATACAGACACAGGTAGAGAGTTCCAGAGTTTACCAGTGTAGGGAATGAAGGAGTGAAGATACTGGTTAACTCTTGCATTAGGAAGATGGACAGAATAGGGATGAGAAGAAGTAGAGAGTCTTGTGCAGCGAGGCCGCAGGAGGGGGAAGGCATGCAGTTAGCAAGTTCAGAAGAGCAGACAGCATGAAAACAGCGGTAGAAGACAGATAAAGATGCAACATTGCGGCGGTGACTTAAAGAATCAAGACAGTCAGTTAGAGGAGAAGAGTTGATAAGACGAAAAGCTTTAGATTCCACCTTGTTTAGTAAAGCTGTGTGTGTGGATCCCCAGACATGAGAGCCATACTCCATACACGGGCGGATAAGGCCCTTGTACAGAGCAAGCAGCTGGGAGGGAGAAAAATGGACGAAGACGCCATAGGACACCTAACTTCTTGGAAGCTGATTTAGCAAGAGTAGAGATGTGAAATTTCCAGTTTAGATTTTTAGTGAAGGATAGACCGAGTGTGTTTAATGTAGAGGAGAGGGAAGTTGAGTGTTATTGAAGAAGAGAGGATAGTTGTCTGGAAGGTTATGTCGAGTAGATAGTTGTAGAAATTGAGTTTTGAGGCATTGAACAAAACCAGGTTTTCTCTGCCCCAATCAGAAACAAGTGAAAGATCAGAAGTTAGGCGTCCTATAGCATCTCGCCTTGAGTCATTTAATTGTTGTTGGGTTGGGCGTCTGTTGAACGCTGTTGAATAATGCAGGGTGGTATCATCAGCATAGGAGTGGATAGGGCATTGAGTCAGATTTAGGAGATCATTGATGAATAATAGAAAGAGAGTGGGTGATAGGACAGAACCCTGTGGAACACCACTGTTGATAGTTTTAGGGAAGAACAGTGACCGTCTACTACAGCAGCAATAGAACGATCGGAAAGGAAACTGGAGATGAAGGTACAGAGAGAAGGATAGAATCCGTAGGAGGGTAGTTTAGAAATTAAAGATTTGTGCCAGACTCTATCGAAGGCTTTCGATATGTCAAGGCCGACAGCAAAGGTTTCACCGAAGTCCCTAAAGAGGATGACCAAGATTCAGTTAGGAAAGTAAGAAGATCACCAGTAGATCTGCCTTTACGGAAACCATACTGGCAATCAGAGAGAAGGTTGTGAGCTGATAGATGCCTCATTATCTTCCTATTAAGGATAGACTCAAAGGCTTTAGAAAGGCAGGAAATCAAAGCTATAGGGCGGTAGTTAGAAGGATTGGAGTGGTCACCTTTTTTAGGGACAGGTTGAATGTGAGCAAACTTCCAGCAAGAAGGATAAATAGAAGTAGAGAGACACAGATGAAAGAGTTTGACCAGGCAGTGAGCGAGTTCGGAAGCACAGTTTTTGAGAACAACAGGAGGGACTCCATCCGGACCTTCCGAGAATCAAGGCCAGAGAGGGCCAGGAAAACGTCTTTATAAAGAATTTTAATTTTAGGGATGAAGTAGTCAGAGGGTGGAGGAGTAGGAGGAATATGCCCAGAATCATCCAAAGTTGAGTTGGTAGCAAAGGTTTGAGCGAAGAGTTCAGCTTTAGAAAAAGAAGAGACAGCTGTAGAGCCATCTGGATGAAGTAAAGGAGGGAAAGACGAAGAAGTAAAGTTGTTAGAGATATTATTGGCTAGATGCCAGAAATCTCGAGAGGAGTTAGAATTGGAAAGACTTTGACATTTTCTATTGATGAAAGAGTTTTTAGTAAGTTGGAGAATAGATTTGGCATGATTACGGGCAGAAATATATAGGGCATGAGTTTCAGCAGTTGGATGGCTACGGAACCGTTTGTGAGCCGCCTCTCTATCATTGACAGCACGAGAACAAGCAGAGTTAAACCAAGGCTTTTTAGCTTTAGGGTTAGAGAAAGTATGAGGAATGTATAGCTCCATGCCAGAGATAATCACCTCTGTTATGCGCTCGGCACAAAGAGAAGGATCTCTGACATGAAAACAATAATCATCCCAAGGAAATCAGAATAGTACTGCCTTAGTTCCTTCCACTTAGCAGAGTTAAAATGCCAGAAGCACCTCCGCTTAGGCGGGTCCTGAGGCTGCACTGGAGTGATAGAACTGGTAACGGAAATTAGATTGTGGTCGGAGGAGCCCAACGGAGAGGAAAGTTTAACAGAGTAAGCAGAAGGGTTGGAGGTTAGGAAAAGATCAAGAATGTTGGGCGTGTCTCCAAGGCGGTCAGGAATACGGGTAGGGAACTTCACTAGCTGCTCTAGGTCATGAAGGATAGCAAAGTTGAAGGTTTGTTCACCAGGTTGGTCAGTGAAAGAAGATGAAAGCCAAAGCTGGTGGTGAACATTGAAATCCCTAAAATGGAGATCTCAGCAAAAGGAAAGTGAGATAAGATGTGCTCCACCTTGGAAGTCAAATAGTCAAAGAATTTTACATAGTCAGAGGAATTAGGTGAGAGGTATACAGCACAGATGAATTTAGTTAGAGAGTGACATTGAAGTCTTAGCCAGATGGTAGAAAATTCTGAAGATTCAAGATTGTGGGCACGAGAGCAAGTGGTGTCGTTACGCACGTATGCGCAACATCCAGCTTTGGATTGAAAATGAGGATAGAGCAAGTAGGAGGGAACAGAAAAGGGGCTGCTGTCAGTAGTCACAGACAACTGTGTTTCGGTTAGGAAGAGAAGATGAGGTTTAGTAGAGGAGAGGTGGTGTTCCACAGATTGAAAATTAGAACGAAGGCCACGAATGTTGCAGAAATTGATAGTGAAAGTATTAGATGAAGTGTCAAGACACCCAAGGTCGACAGCAGAGGGCAGTCCGACCTGGGGACATTTATGGTCCCTCCCAGAGGGGACTCCGAGGCAGGGCGTGGTGAAGCCATTATTAAATTTTGATTTGAAGAGAGTGTAAAAGTGTAAGGTGTTGTAGTGTAGTGTAGGAAGTAGTAGAAGTTGTCTTTAGAGGGCAGGCTGCAGCTGCTCAATTGTATAAATGAGACCACAAAGGGAACCGGGAAGAGAGGACACGGGGAATCACTCAATCTGCAGCACTGCCTACATCCCCGTAAGTACCTCTCCTGGAGTGGTCAACCGTACGTATGAACAGGTTATAATCTGGAACAGGCTCAGAGAGAGAGAGCACTGAGCCTTTCCTCAAACTTAGGAGTACGCAGAATATTTTCCAAGCGTTGCGCCATGTTTCCTCTCTCACTGTAGAAGTTACACTGACACCACCCCTGCATCACCCCACGTGCGTGGGACTTGGGAAGCATCTAGCCTGAGGGCATGTATGGGAAGAGTTGGCAAATCTGTCACTGTTTATAGTTTGTTTCCAAACTGATTAGTTTTCGAGTTATGAATTTTTGAATTTGCCGACGTTTTAACACGTCGCTGGCACTACAGGATATACTACTTGATGACGTGTTAACATGTCGCTGGCACTGTGCGGGTTAAGAGTTAACTCTGGAGTCCCATTCTGGGGAGGTGACCAAAAATGTCAGACTCCTTTCTCAATAATGACCCCAAATGCTTTGTCACCTCCCTCAACTTTTTTTTTTACATTAACTTTGCAACATTTGCCATCTTAGATCTAATTTTCAATCTCTGGAACACCACCTCTCCTCTACTAAACCTCATCTTCTTTTCCCCACAGAAACACAGCTGTTCGAGGCAACTGACAGTAGCCCCTTTTCTGTGCCCTCCTACTTTCTCCATTCTCATTTTTGTTCCAAAGTTGGATGTTGTGTCTATACGAATATGGAACGACTCAACATGCTTTCATGCCCACGCTCTTGAATCTTTCGAGTTTTCCACCATCTGGCTTTGACTCAACAGTCACTCTCTAACTAAATTAATTTGTGCTGTCTATCTTTCCCCTAACTCTTCTGACTATAGTAAATTCCTTGACTATTTATCTTCCAAAGTGGAGCACATTCTGTCCCTCTATCCTTTTGCAGAGATTTCCAATCGTGGAGATTTCAGTGTTCACCACCAGCTTTGGCTTTCCTCTCCTTCAACTGACCATCCTGGTGAACTAGCCTTCAACTTTGCTATTCTCCATGACCTAGAGCAACTGGTGCAATACCATACTTGTATTCCTGACCGTCTTGGAGACACACCTAACAATCTTGATCTCTTCCTCACCTCTAATCCTTCTGCTTATGCTGTCACCCTTTCACTTCTGTTCAGCTTCTCCAATCACAATCTCATTTCTGTATCTTGTCCAATTTCTCCAATCCTTCCTCAGGATCCCCCAAAGTGGAAGTGCCTTTGGTGTTTTGCGTTTGCCAGTCGGGGGGACCTGAGGAGATATTATGCTGATTTTCCAAGGAATGATTACTGCTTTCGTGTCAGAGACCCATCTCTTTTTGCTGAACGCATAACAGAGGTGATAGTGTCTGGCATGGAGGCGTACATTCCTCATTCTTTTTCTCAACCTAAACCTTCTGAACCTTGGTTTAACTCAGCCTGTTCTCATGCTATACATGATAGTGAAGTTGCCCACAAAAGGTACTTGAGCCTTCCATCTCCTGAATCTCATGCTCTTTATATTTCTGCCTGGAATTATGCCAAGTCTGTTTTTCAACTTGTCAAACACTCCCTCATAAATAGAAAATGTCAAAATCTTTTAAACTCAAATTCCCATCGAGACTTCTGGCATTAAGCCAAAAACATCTTCAATAACTTTACTTCTTCATCTTTCACTTCTTTGTTTCATCCTGATGGCACCACTGCCATCTCTTCTGTCTCTAAAGCTGAACTCTTTTCTCAAACCTTTGCTCACAACTCCACCTTGGATGATTTTGGGTTTGTCCTTCCCTCTTCTCCTCCCTCTGACTATTTCATGTCTACAAATAAAATTCTTCATTATGATGTTTTCCATGCCCTCGCTGGCCTAAATCCTCGGAAGGCTTATGGTCCTGATGGGGTCCCTCCTATTGTTCTCAAAAACTGTGCTTCCATGCTTGCACCTTGCTTGGCCAAAACCTTTCAACTTTGTCTATTGACTTCTACCTTTTTATCTTGCTGGAAGTTTGCCTACATTCAGCCTGTTTCTAAAAGGGTGACCGTTTTAATCCCTTAAGGGGACCGTCTGGTGGCCATGGTATCGAAAAATCTAAAAAAATTTAAAATCCCCAAATCACCACCAGAGCATCCCCAAACATATGGCTATATAGTGATGGAGTATTTTTGGGAAATATGCTAGAATATGTCAGGTATTTAAACTTTAAAGGGCCCCTGCCACGCCCACTGCAGCCCGGGGCTTACCCTCTCCACTCTCTGTACCATAAATGATGATAATAAGCACGGAAAAAGCCATGGAAAGTGGTTTCTTTGGTAAGGAAAGGTGGGCGCTGGCAACTCAGTACTATGGCGTACACAGGAACACACCCTCTCCCTATCCATTTCAGTGTCCATGTGACAGTGATGAGAGGAGGATCTATTGAGTATCTCGCCCATTATTTCACACCTTGCAAGCCACAATCCAGCCTATTTTACCTGCCTTTTTTTTCCTTACAATATCTAAACAAACGGTGCAAGTGGAAATTACAAGTTGTAACGACCATGCATGGATGGGAGACACTCTCACCTTCGAGTGACTAATAATTGTAAGATTAAACGATACTTACCAAGTTGAAGTTTGATCGTAATTTCACAAACATTTAAACGACGTCACTGAGACAGTAAATGAGATGTCTATGCCGCTCCTCGTCAGTCCTTCAGAGTGTTGGTTTGAGGAACAAAGTATAAACATTACAAAAGCTAAAAATTAAACAGTGAGTGAAGAAAAACCCCAAAACACGGCGACCAAGAAGCCAGGGGAGGGAAGGGAGGGCATTTACTGCCTCAGTGACGTCGTTTAAATGTTCGTGAAATTACGATCAAACTTCAACTTGGTAAGTATTGTTTAATCTTACAATTTCACTTCACAATATTTAAACTGACGTCACCGAGGCAACAAATGAGAGCTTTAGAGCAGGTCCTCAAACCAAGCCGAACCCCAAAACCAGGAACGACTGAAAACCATATAGTATCATCTTCATGTATTCCAGCCAAAAGTACAAATATGTGGACAAACAATGAAATCATATGAAAACCACCACAAAAACCCGTAGTACATTTTACATATTCATGGAGGAGACCCATCCTCCGCCAACACCGCCTGTGCAAATAACCCCTTCTTGCTAATTGGCCTCCCATAAAACTTCGCGAAGGTAGACTCCCTGGACCAGCCCACAGATGAAAGGATGGAGGACAGCGGAAGACGGAGCGCAGCCTTGCTAGACACGGCGGACATAGTAGAGTGAGGTGAAAAATTTGTGAGGTCAATACCTGTGGCTCCCATAACCTCCCTGACCCAGCGCCGTAAGGTATCCTGGGAAGCCACCTTAATAAGGGGTTTGGTAGTCAAAAGAAGGCCGGTGATGGAACCCCTAGAGTCCTTAGTCCTCTCTAAATAATTAACAATTGTAGTATAGACACAGATAAGCTGGTCTGCAGAATATTTTTCAAAACATAATTCAGAAATGTGACAACCAGGCCTAGAAGTTTTAAGGAGATCCCCAAAACGAAAAACTATCATGGAATCCGAGATAGACATATTACGGATATCTAAGAAACTTAAGACTTAGCCACGCTGCCCCGAAACCAGTAACAGTAAGGCAGTTAATTTGCGGGATAACTGAATGAGTGAAAGACGTTCATCAGGGCCGAGACTCTTTAAGTAGTTGAGCACTAACTCTGGATCCCAGGTAAATTGACAATGATAAAAAGTAGGCCTCTCCTGAAAGACGGCTCGCATAAATCTAATAACCAATGGATGTTGACCCGCTGGTTGACCCCCGATCTTAGCGATGGCAGACACGGCCGAACGGATGGAATTCATAGTACTATAACTCCGAACGGGAGCCCTCTGAAATTCACACAGTAGGAAGTCTAAAAGAAAACTTAAAGGTGGTAGAAACGGATCAATTTCCCGCCGGAGACAAACTGACACCCATCGTGAGAGATACGGCCTATACTGTTGTAAAGTGCTCTTCCGCCAGGAGTGAAGCAAAAGCTGGGCAACGTCTCGCGATAGGCCTTGGACTTCAAAGGATCGCCTGATAAACTCATCACAGTCAACACCAGAGACCGGGCCCGTGGGTGGATGTAAGCAGGGTTCTGTGGTAATGACACAGGGAGGCGAGGGAGGAGGACTGGTGGCTGAACAAGAAACTGAAGGGCCCTGGGGAACCATGCTTGCGACGGCCAAAGAGGTAGAATCGTGATCAAGGAAGCCCGGTCCTCCTGGAGTTTCCGCAGCACTCTGGCAATGAGACTGAAAGGAGGAAAGACATATGAAGTCCTGTCTGCCCAATTAATTGAAAAAGCATCAACAAAAGTAGCTGCAGGGTCAGGTTTCCAAGAAACATACATAGCCACTTGGGTATTTAAGCGCAACGCAAACAGGTCAATATCGGGAACATAAAACATGTCACATAACCTTCGAAAGACAAGGGGGTCCAACATCCATTCGGTGTCTAAATTCTTTAACCTAGACAAAGAATCTGCCTCCACATTCTGGGTACCCTTTACATGAGCTGCAGACAAGGTAATGCCCCGAGACCCGGCCCAAGCATAGATCTCCTCTATCAAAAAGTTAAGACGAATCTTCGTGCTCCCACCGCGATTCAGGCACGCGACAGCCACGGTGTTATCTGAATGAAGGCAGATGTGGGCATTACTGACATTCTTACATAGTGACTGGAAACCAAGTAATATAGCTCGCAATTCTAGGCAATTCATGTGGTCTAACTCCACGTGAGCCCAAGAGCCGCCCGACGCCGCGGATCCGACAATGGCACCCCAACCTGTCAGACAAGCATCGGCAAACAATTCAAGGTCAGGGGAAGAAGAACGCAGTGATTTAGATAGTAAGGGAACATTATTAACCCACCAAAGGACTAATTCCTTAGCATGCTCATCCAAAGAAACTCTAGCTGCATAATCCCCATGGTGCCGGGCAAGCTCCCTGTTCCTAATGATCTCAAGGTACAGGCAACACTCGTTTAACGAAGGGGTTATGTTCCTAAAAAACACTTCGTTAAGTGAAACTTCGTTAAGCGAACCGATTATAACAAGTTTAACCCCTGATTTGAAGTTCCATTGAGAGTAAGCATAGCGAGAGTGCATCATAGTACAGTAAAATGTTTAATGAAAGTAAAAATTATGAAGTTAAACATTTAGGTAGTTTAATTTGTCATTATAATGTACACTAATGTATTTATGTACGTAACTTTATAATGTTGATGATCTTAACTTTATGAAGAGAGGAAGAGTGATACGGAAAAGACACTAACCGGCAACCTGTGGAATTTAAACAAAGTGCGCATCATTGTACTGCATACAAAACTTATGTACCACATTTCCACAAGGCTTTCCATTTTATCCATTGTAGAGTCACGAGTTTAGGTGGTTCTTTTAGCTTGCAAGGAAGATACGGTCTCACCAGCCTTCTTAATAGAGTCTGCTGACTTGAAAATAGAGACAGTATAATATGGAGTCAAGATGGTGGCCAGCACTGCTATAGTTTTCTGGCCTCTCTCCTGTCTATGAATAATATCTAGTTTCACTTGGAGAGTAAGAGACTTCCTGGTCTTCTTACCAACACTAGGCCAATTGCAGGGCATTTTGGTTGTAAGTTGAGCTAGGGAAGACAAGCTGCTGCTGACGCTGTTATGATTTGACTGGTGAGTGAGTGTTGCGCGTGTTGTCCACGAGAGGCTTGATCTTGATCTTGATCTTTATTCTATAGGTGTCACAGGATTTTTCCTGAGGCAGGCCTTAGTACCAGCAGCTCCTGGTGTATTCAAAAGCCTGTCAGCTTGCGTGATATGGTGGGGCTTTCAAATTTGGAAAAAAATTACCTGGATAAAACTTTGTTAAAGCGAGTTTGGTGTTCGTTAAAGGAGCAGATGGTAGTAAAATGAAACCTTCGTTGTAGCGAAATTTCGTTGTGTGAACCTTCCTTAAACGGGGGTTACCTGTACTTGTAACTAACGGGGCCAGGTCGACAGCTGGCTCAGCAGCCACAGCGAGGCCAATGAAAAAAGCTAAATCACGCAGAGACACGGTTCTTCAACAACAACCGACCTAGTTCCTGAATTTTGATAATTTTCCTGAGAGGCAGAGTAGCAGTCATGAGGCATGAGTTTAGAATAGTTCCCAAAAATTTCACCTCTTGAGTAGGGACCAAAACTGATTTTTTTTTTTTATAACATTAATAGTGAGCCCAACCGAATCAAAAAGATACAGAGCATAACTCACATTGCTAATTAGCTCCTCCTCCGAAGGAGCAAAAAAGATGCAATCATCAATATAACAGATGACCATAATCCCAAGGGACCGGAGGTGACAGAACACTGGTTTCAATAATTTTGTAAAGATCCGAGGGGCAGATGTTAACCCTTGAGGAAGACAGGTAAAGTGAAAACATTGGCCCTTCCAAAAAAAACGGAACCAACACCTTTCCTCAGGTCTCACATACACAGAATAATAATCATCCTGAAAATCAATAGTCATGAAAAAAACACTGGGGCTGGACTAAACGCACCACATCTTTAAAGGAATCCATTTTAAAGTGAGTGTGAGTAACATAAGGATTTAGGTCTTTCAAGTTTAGAATGACTCTGGCAGTAGTACCGTCTTTCTTTACAGTGGGAAAAACATTGGAATAAAAAGCATTGCCAGGAGAGGACTCACATCTCTCAACAATACCCTGTTCCACAAACCTAAGCAGCGCGGCATCCAGGGCCGCCCTGTCACTTTCTGAAAGGGACAAGGGCCGAGGCAGAGCAGATTGTAAGGGAAGCTCATCAAACTCAAGCACATGGCCACAAACCACATCAAGAATCCATTTATCGGAGGGAAGAGCTAGCCACTGCTGTCTAGCAGTGAAATTTTCCCGCTCATAAAATTGTCAGAGGTATTGGATAAAGAGTTAATGGTAATACTCACTCGGCAAGGGTTCACTGGGCCGGCCTGTGTTGCTGGTTCCCCCTCAGCGGAGGAGGCCGCTGGCCTAAAAAAGGCTTAGACCGAAACCTTGAGTTCTGGGAAGGAGGGGCCCTCCTAGGAGCCTGGCGGGAAGCAGCCGTCCGCCTGGGATCTCCTGACTGGTATGGGCGGAAAGAAGGCCTGCCCAGCCGCTTCTTAATGACATCAAAGGGGAACAGCTCTGCAGTGCCAACTTCACAGTCCCAACGGCAAAGCTCCGCAAGGGCTGAATCATTTCGTTCACGTGAATGCGGGCCACTTCCTTCCTGAGCTGGTTAAGGTAACACACTGCAGAAGTCAGGAGATGTACACAGTTATTCAGGCCATCCAGGTAATCATCCACAGGCTTACCTTTCCTCTCCCCAATGTCACTCAGGTACTGGGCAACCAGAACCAGGGCCTTGGAGAGCAGGCCATTGGTGAAAACCAGGCAAGCATCAATCAGCCTGTCCCCCACACTTAGAGCCTTGGTAATAACTGCATTTGTAGCAGGCACAATCAGATTAGGAATATTGTTGGGCAACCTCACCTTACTACAGGTAGTTTTCACCCCCTCCGAGGTGGGGCGACGCCTGAGGCTATCATCTAAAATGCCTGCTAAACGGTCAGACAGGGGCTCACCTTTCTTCTCCTGACCATGAAAATGCCCCGCCAGTTCTTCCAAAGCCCAATGAAAATCAGCGTCTTCAAGCGCGCCCTGTGGGCCACCCAGGTCATCCAGCCCCGCTAGCGGGTCGGCCGCTGCCTCCTGCACCTCACCGTCTTCGGATCCTGCGCTCTCGATGCTGCCAAAGCCACTGAAGTCCCCGCTGTCAGCCTGGGGCACCGTCTCAGGAGAACGCCTGTCCAGCTTCGCAATCAGGTCCGCCACGATGGAACCCAAATGGCTGACACGATCCTTCAGGGACGGGCCAGCTGAGTTCACATCACGGGGCTGACTCGGCCCCGCCAGGGCCGAATCGGAAGCCAGCTGAAACGCTCTGTCATGACCAGGGTCACGGTGGACCCTTTTTCCCTGCTGAACATCAGACCAAGCACCATCTTCGCAAGGGCGTTTTCTGCCCCGTGGAGGGGAAGCTGACCGGGCGAAGGAACGAAGGGGCGAATCGCTAAGGCCTGCTGGGTCCGCCATCTGCAAACGGGGCCACCTGACAAGAGGGCAAATAAGCCAACACGATCCTAAGATCGAGAAGTGTACCACCATGTATCAGCAGCGCAGGATAAAGGAGAAGGTGAAAACTGACCAGGACAACTCCAAGGAGAAGCAGGCAAAGAAAAGGGCAGCAGCAGGCTCCGAGGAGCAGCCGGCAAAAAACCTGAGATCCGAGTTCGTGTGTAGACCAGACGAGGACGAACAACAGACTGACGAGGAGCGGCATAGACATCTCATTTGTTGCCTCGGTGACGTCAGTTTAAATATTGTGAAGTGAAACTACAATCATTGTAGGGATGGCTGGGTGCCATATGAGTCATACAGAATACAGTAAGACTCTGCTTAACGAACAGGATAGGGGGTGTCAAAGCTGTTCGTAAAGCGAAAATTCATTAAGCGGACGTAATTTTCCCATAGGAAATAATGGAAATAGGGAAGGATGCGTTCTGGGCTGGTCCCCAACATACCACATGGGTAAAAAAAAATATAATATATATAAATATATATATATATATATATATATATATATATATATATATATATATATATATATATATATATATATATATATATATATATATATATATATATATATATATATATATATATATATATATATATATATATATATATATATATATATATATATATGTATATATATTTCTGTCACAGACACCTGTTTTTCATACAAAATATAGCAGTTCCACTGCTCCACATACCTTTTGCCAAGAAACTGCCCGCTTTAGCACTATGCCTGGCAGCGCGGCGCTCATTGCTGCCGCCAGCACACTGCGTGGACAACCATTCAGTTATTTCTCGGCACGCAGAGCAAGTAGACCTGCGTTTCCACCGCTGCTTCCTTTCTTCCTCGCCTTTTTTTCGCCTTCTTTTTCCTCCTGTTTCTATGGAGGAAGATTCTAGTGATTTTCCTGTGTCTCCGGGGCGGTCGTTTCCCGTCCTGGAGGGTGTTTTGGCCAGCCATATGGACGCCCCTGCCGGTCCTTCTGCAGTGTTTACGTCTCCTTCGCCACAGCCCACGAGGCGGATTTGCTCTAGGCCTGACTGTTCCAGGGTCTTGGGTAGTGCCCTCCATGATCCTCATTCAGTCTGTATCAAGTGCAGGGAGTTCTGCAGTCTAGGTAAGAGGTGTGATGAGTGTTCTGGCTGGAGCAAGGATAAGATTCTTACCGCCTACAAGTATCAATGTGGGTTGAGGTGCAAGCGGGAGGCTAAAGCTAACTTAAAGGGTAAGTCTAAGGGGTCTCATACTCGGTCTGGTATCAGCAGTGACACAAGCCATATGTCTGGGGATTCTAGCTCTCAGGTCTCCTCTGCTATTTCTGTTGGAGGTGTTGCCCTTCAGGCAGGCAATGTAATTTCTCAGGATGAGCTCACTGCTGATGATTTAGCTTCTCAGCAGGGGTCTAAGCCTCCAGTCTCTATAGATCTTTCCCTGTTTTTGGAATCCTGGCAGGAGCAACTCCTTGCTTCTGTTGACAGCCTGGTGTCTTCACGGTTGGGAGAGTTACATAACCCTGTGTCTTCCCTGGCTACTGACCCACCTCTTTCAGCTCTCCCCTCGTCCTCGGACAGAGACCTGATGAAGTTCAGTGTCCTGCCCCCCCAGAGTCCTGACACAAAAAGGTGTGTGCAGTCACATCAAGTCATGGGGCCAGGGGGGCCGTCCGGGGGCTTGAGGTGGCTTCCAAGCGTTCTCATCCTCCTAAGGATGACGCTAGAAGGATCAAGAAGTCCCACCCCACCTCAGTGGTGACCGGTGCCCTGGCTCCTTCCCAGGCCCGGTCGGTGGGGGGGGACAGGAGAGGGTGGACCAGTGCACTGCTCCTGGCTCCTCCCCCAAGGCCCAGGGTGAGGGCCCAGGCAAGGGTGATGCTCTGCCTCTTCGCCTACCAGGTGGCTTGCCCACGCCCTTTCCACGGGCTGCCACCTATGTCCTTTCGGCCGCTAGGGGCTCAGAGTCAGCCGACCTCCCTACGTCCTACCAAAGCCACTGTCTTACGCCAGAGAGGCGCCAGGACCTCCCCTCCCCTCGAGGTGTGTGCTTCCCCTCTGAGGCTGGTGACTCCACTCCTGGAGGCACCCCCCGGACTGCCTGTCTCTAGGGTAGTGACCTCCTCATGGATAGCACTGATAGACAGGTACTCCATGGTTCCCCCCGGCCTTCTTGTTTGGGGTTGGCAGGGCCCGGCCTCCTTGTCTCCTCACACAAACCCAGAAACTTGTTCCTCTCACCATCAAATACTGCCAAGCCTCTTTTTAAGAATGCCTTGTCATTTCTTCTCAAAGAAATCATCCTCCAGGCTCATGAGTCCTTTCCAGAGGAACTTCAGCAACCACTAAAAGTAAGGGCTCATGACATTCGCAAAATTGCAACCTCGCTCAACCTCTCCCGGAACCATTCATTTATGGCCATCCTGGAAGAAGCCTCCTGGAAGACTCCTTCGGTCTTCGCCAACCATTACCTGAAGGACTTGGAGAGAATAGATAGGGATACTGGGATACCTATTCTCTGGGTCCTATTGTGGCAGCTGGTGACATTGTGCGTTAGCCCAGTCACAGGCCCTGCCCTCCTGCCTTGTGACAACTTCAGCTTCACCTACGTTCCTGGAAGACTGGGTGAGATTGCTGTCGTGCCCCTCTCCTGAGACATGTGGCAGGGTTGACAACATTGTGCTCTAACCTTGATCCCAACCTTCCAACCTCAAGGTGTATACTCCGGTGCCCAAGACCGGTCCCACACCTCACCCACCGATGGATCTTACGGGGTTAATTCTAGGAGTTTTATCTTCTATACTGTTCTCCTTGATTCTGAGGTGATGCCACTCCTCTGTCTCAGAGTACCCCCCTCCACTCAATGTGGGATTCCATTATATTTCTCTGTTATGTGAAACAGGGTAGCGATAAACTATTTTTTCATACATAAAAAATGTTTTTGCTACTTACCTGTTTCTCCATAACACATGCCCTCCTTACCTCCCCACTGCTCTGACTCCTCGTGAAGGAATGGAGTTGGTGGGCTGAGAGGGGTGGGTTGTGGGGAGAGGTACAACTCCCGTTTTCTTTACCTTCTCCCCCACAACCCTCGGGTTGGGGGGTGACTACAATCTACGGTCAGGTAACCCATGTTCCACTCTATTCCTCTGTTATGTGAAACAGGTAACTAGTGAAAACATTTTTCAAGTATGAAAAAATAGTTTTCTTCATCATTTCTTTGAAATGCTAATTCAATATTCCTTAGCAAATTATGTCTCTGAAAATTCTATCAATATGGCTTACTAGTTGAGTGTTTTCTTCCATCGTCACTCCCAAGTCCTTTTCCTTTTTCACTTTTTCTAGTTCTACTCCATCTCCCATCTTATAGATTCCCACTGGTCGTCTTTCACTTTTTCCCATTTCCATGACATGGCTTTTGTCCACATTGAATTCCATCTCCCATTTTTTTTACTCAATTTCCAGATCTTGTTTAAGTCTTCCTGCTGCATTTCACAATCCTCTTTTTGTTTTATGAATCTGCACAGTTTCACATCGTCCGCAAACGGATTTATGTAGCTGTTCACTCCCTCTGGCATGTCGTTTATATATATGAGAAAAAGTATTGGTGCCAATACTGACCCCTGTGGCACTCCGCTGTCTACTTCTCTCCACTTGGACTTCATATCTTTAACTACCGTCCTTATTTCTCTCCCCTTCAAGTAATTTTCCATCCATCTCAATGTGCTTCCTTTTAAGCCAACCTTCTTGTAACTTCCATAGTAATCTTTCATGTGGCACTTTATCAAATATCTTTTTTAAATCTAAATAAATACAGTCAATCCATCCCTCTCTCTCTCTCTTGTACTTTATCAACTATTCTAGAATAGAAACTCACCGTCTTTTTCTAAAACCAAATTGGCTATTTGATAATAATTTGTTGTCTTCAAGAAACTCAATCCATTGTTTCTTTATAATTCTTTCACACATCTTGCATATTACACTAGTTAGTGATACTGGTCTGTAATTTAAAGGTTCTTCCTTCCTTCCACTCTTATATATGGGAACCACCTCAGCTCTTTTCCATTCTACTGGTACTGTTCCATTTTCTATTGAGCATTAATGATGTTGTATATAGGACTTGCTAGTTCTTCTCTACATTTTTTATATTCTGCCTGAGACTTCATCCAGTCCCATTGCCTTCTCCTCATCTAATTCCATCATCAACTCTTTTATTTCAAGCTTCGTTACTTTAATCTCTTTCATAGTTTTTTTCTTCTTCCTTTCTCACCTTAGCATATTAATTTCTTGCTGTTTTGAAGTTTTCCTTATGTTCTGGATTTCTGTTTCTTCTCCACCTTTTCCATGCCCCATCTCTTTTCTTCTTTGCCCTAGCACACCTTGCATGAAACCAATCTTTCTTTCCTTCTTTAGGTCTATATTTTGGGACATATTTCCAAAATAAGTTATACTTCTCTTGCACCGTCTCTTGAGTTTTTCTTCTCCTCCCAGTTTACATTTTTAAAATAGCTCTTGAGGTTCTCAATATCAGTCTTTCTGTAATTTAATCAGTCTTCTTTGTATGATTCATCTCTATCTTCCTTTCCCTCTTCTATATCCATTTCTAATATTACATGGTCACTCTTTCCCAATGGGCACTTATGTCTTACATCAGCATTCATTTGTATATCCCTTGTAAAAACTAGGTCCAATCTCGCCAGTTCATCGTTTCCTCTGAATCTTGTGTTTTCCTTTACTCTTCGGACCATCATATTATCTATCATTAGGTTCAGGAATCTATCTCCCTAGGCTTCTTCCCCCATACCACTTTCATAATTATTCCCAGTCCACCTCCTTATAGTTGAAATCTCCTACAGGTTGAACCTCCCAAATTCGGCAACCACCGGACCTTAGACTTGCCAGACCATGGAAAATTCCGAACTATAGGTGGTCCCCAAAACACCCTCTATATACTTACCCTGTA